>NC_051073.1:20038882-20338882 GCF_004664715.2 Peromyscus leucopus | reverse complement strand
GAGCCCTAACACCTGATAGCCAAAGCTTGACTATGTCAGTCATGTCTCATCTACTGTCCCACCATTTGTCTGGGAAAATCAAACACAAGCTATTCATCTTAAGAGACATAAGCAACTTCCTTCATCATTTAAATCACACTGATGACTACTCAATTGATCTTAAACATTAAAAGTATAAAGTGTATGAGCTGGCTTTCCGGAGCCCACCACCTATGGTTGGACACCTTGTACACCCTTGATGCAGTAGGGAGGGGCTTGGTCCTGCCTCAACTGAATGTACCAGGCTTTGCTGACTCCTCATGGAAGGCCTTACCCTTTAGGAGGAGAGGACGGGTAGTGGGCCGGGGGTCGGGGAGGCTAATGGGGAGTGAAAGGAGGGATGAGAGGGAGATCTGTGGTTGGTATGTAAAAATGAATTTAAAGAATTTTAAAGTATAACATCTTAGAAGAATCATGTTTCCCAATATACTTCTACATGCTTCCACTGTAAAGAGGGTTGAATTCTTGGAAACAATTACTCTGATTCTCAAATACTTTCAGCCCTTGAAATTTTTTTCAGAGACCAAATTGACCATCAGTGATGGAATTGTTCTCAAGGATGCATCTATATTTTTTCTATTCATCCAAGAATAATAGCAGAACCTTGAGAATGCCTCAAAACTATGTCCCTCTTTAAATAGGAATGTCTACTAAAATTTAAAAAAAGAGAGAGAGGCTAGATGGAGATAAGAAAAAAATGAGGAAAGAAAAATAAATTCTTTCTTCAGCCTGTGCTCCTTATTGGGCTTGGGGTGCTGCTGACCATGACATATGAGTGTAGAAATCCTCTTTGATTTCCACCTTAGCCCCTTTCTCATCTCACTACATGGTTTTCTTCCTGCTACATGGTAGTGTCTGAGTACGCCTTTGATTATTGTAATGTCTTTTGCAAACCCCCCCCCCCGGTTTTTATATGAGTGAACTCTATTTTAATTCAGTATGTTGAATGATCTATTAAGTATCTATTTTCCAGGTACCAAATATATTTATAACTCCTATACGCTGTTCCTAAGATACTGTAGTGCGTGTAGGTGAGCTAAGAATATCACCAGTGGAAGGGAGAAAGACAGTAGGTACTACTCCAGCAGAAACAAGAAACAAATTATTTTTTAATGCTATCTCCTCCCTTGATTTCCCTCATCAGCTATTATCTGTTCACGTGTCCTTTTTTTTGTGCCTCGTTGGTACCGCCTTGAGGCTCTGCTACGGTTATATGTTTGAAAGATGAATTCTTTTCACATATGTAACAGCTGCCCACAGGGATAGAGGAGTACCGCAGTAGAAGTATGAAGGCTGTCGTCTCCAGACAGGAAACAGCCAGAGTAAAATTTCAAAAAGCTTGGGGCTTGCTGCCTACCTCTTTCTGTTCTCCTTATGCCTTTCCCGCTTCTAAGACTTAATATGATACATACATAGGTTTTTATTTTTAATCCACATTTGAGCAAACACACTCAGATGAGAAAACAAGTCAGGGCCATGTTTTAAGGGAAAGAGTGTGGCTCTTTTCCTTCTTTTGGGTTGCCTTGTCCAGCCTTGATGTGATGGTTTTTGTTTTATCTTATTATATTTTGTCATGCCGTCTCTTAGAAGCCTGTTCTTTTCTTCCTTTTATTTGAGCTATTATAACTATTTTATTTAATTTTTTAGAAAAATATAAATCTATGTAGTCTTAATAATACAACTTTAATGTTTATGACACACCAAGTTTAAAAAAGAAAAGACTAATCAATTTGCCACAAAAATTAGAGGAGTAAAAAAATGTCACAAGAAGTAATAAAAGGGGGAGGACTAATAAAGACTATTATTGAATGGCAAAGGCAAGCAACATACTACTAATGTGCATTGATAAATTTATAAATTCCTTTTGTATTCATTTTACATACCAACCACAGATCCCCCTCTCATCCCTCCTCCCCACCCTCCCCCACCACTCCCCCCCTGCATTCCCCCACCACCACACCTCATGCCTCCTCCCACAGGGTAAGTTCTCCCATGGTGGGGGACAGCTAAGCCTGGTACATTCAGTTGAGGTAGGACCAAGCCCCTCCCCGATTTATCAGGGATGAGCAAGGTGTCCAACCATAGGTAATGGGATCCAGAAAGCTGGCTTGTGCACCAGGGATAGATCCTGATCACACTGCCAGGGGCCCCTCAAACAGACCCAGCTACACAACCGTCTCCCGTATGCAGAGGGTCTAGTCCAGTCTCATACAGGTTCCACAACTGTCTGTCTAAAGTTCGTGAGTTCTTTTGAGCTTGGTTCAGTTGTCTCTGTCGATTTCCCCATCATGATCTTGACATGTACCCCTGCTCATATAATCCCTCTTTCCTCTCTTCCACTAGACTCCTGGAGCTCGGCCTGGTGCTTGGCTGTGGATCTCTGCATCTGCTTCCATCAGTTACTGGATGAAGGCTCTATGATGACAACTAGGGTATTCACCAATCTGATTACCAGGGTAGGCCAGTTCAGGAGAACTCTCCACTGTTGCTAGTTGTCTAATCTGGTGTCGTCCTTGTGGATTCCTGGAATTTCCCTAGCACCCGGTTTCTCCTAACCCCATAAGGTCTCCCTCTATCAAGATGTCTCCTGAGAGACAGAAAAGGTGAGGATCCAGATGGGAGGAGAAAGTGGGAAGGAACTGAGAGAAGTAGAGAGAGGGGAACTGTCATCAGGATATAGAGAATGAGAAAAGAATCCATTTTCAGTTAAAGAAAAATGAATGAAAGGTGGAAGAATAAATACAAATATTGAGTGTTCTACTTCCCTAGTAGGATGTGTGCGTAGTGCCTTCCAGTATGATAAAAGACAACCAGCAAGAGGGAAGTATCTAGGTTGGCACCAGCTTGACTTCTCCAAGTCCTAGGACTCGAGCATGTGGTGTCTTCAGTAATAGTGTCTTATCACCTAATTCTAGAGCGAAGGACAAGAGCCTGTAATGTTTGGGAGGGTGTCTATAGCACCCCACTGATGGACAACTTGAAAAGAGATAATCCATGCTTTCCCAGGATTTTCCTTTGCTCACCTGTGTTGTCGGAGGAAACATTATTCCTTTATCATGTGTTAAGACAAAACAAAGTTCCTGTTTGTATGTGAGTGTGTGTGCATGTGTGCGTGTGCATGCGCACGTGTGTGTGTGTGTGTGTGTGTGTGTGTGTGTGTGTGTGTGTGTGATGAATTTCTGTATGTCATTTTCAAGTGCTTGGTGTTAATTTTCTCTTCCCATACTCTCTCTGCTATCCTCCCCTGCCATCTGCCACTGAATCTAATCCCTCTTGTTCCACCTTCTTACACAGGCACAAACTCTGCAGGCTACAATAAGAACTGTCCTCACAAAATACACTCACTGGTGCAATGGAGACATGAATGTTATACAAATAACTAACCATATTCTGGTTGGATTCAAGGCCCACTTCACAAGGCAGAACTTTTGCCTGATACCATTAATGGGTCTAAGAACCCATGGCTCAATAGACCATAATAGTTTTCAGGGGGGAACAGATGCTATTATTTTTCTAAATGGACATAATAATAAACTGCTCCCCCGCCCCGTTCTTATGTTTATACCCATAGATTAGCATATCTCCAAACTCTCACCAGAGAAAATTCATTTCACAGCAGGTGGCTATGAATACAGAGGCCCACAACTGGTCAATATACAGAGAATAAGGGACTATTGCTTGCTGATGCCCATGGGAGGCCTGCCCCTTTCTGAACGAATACAGAGGAGGGTGGATTGGGAGGGTAGAGAGGAGGTGGGAGGAGGGAATGGAAGAAGAGGGTAAAGGGGATGCTGCAGTCAGGATGTTAAATAAATTATATAAAAAAGAGAGAGACTTTCATAGCCCTAAATGAGCAGGTATATCACATCCCATTCCACCAAGACTCAGGGAACACAGTGGAAGAAGGAATGGAACAACTTTAAGGGCCAGAGGTGCTAGACATCTGTAGCAAAATAGTATTTGGTGAACATGACGATGCAGTTGTACACACAAACTCACAGGAACTGTGTCCACAAGCACAAAACCTGCACAAGCTCAAGCCAGCCAAACTCCAAGCCTGGAGGGAAAGGGAGCTCATGAAGTTCCACCCTTAGCCAGAGAGCTACTGGTAATTGACAGCTGCTAGCAGGCTAAGAGTCTGTTTTTGGCGGGGATGCAGCCCCCCAAAAGCTGTCCATGCTCCAGCAGAAGACAATGCATCCAAGCACATACAGGCAGTACTGAGTGAATTCTGCGAATTAAAAAGAAGAAGAAGAAGAAAAAAAAAATAAAAGAAAATCAGCAATTAAAGTTGGCATGGAAAAAAACAGAGAGACAGATAAGGGGGGAGGAAAGCGAAAGAGGAGGAAATTTATCCAAACACGTTATTTGCAAATATGAAAGTCTGAAACAAAAAAGAAATGAAATTGAAAAATGTTTTAAAACAGGAGGAATGGTTAGAGTGAGACCTAAACTATTTCTGCTTGCAGCTCCTTTTCACCTAAGAAAATGATATGTGATCCTAGGCATGTAGAATGTATGGGTGTATAAAATAGATACTCAAAACAAATAGTCAGTAGCGGTAAATCATAAAGAATTTATCATGAAACAACTCTTTGGTTTGCATCTAAATTTACCATTAATTAAAGATAAAAGCAAATTTGCATGCTAAGGAGATGGATGTTCTCTTTTATATTCATATGAAGACTTAAATCTTGGATGAATACTTATTTAATAATGCAGGGTATAAAATGTCTTCAGTATTTTTTAGAGTTGACTAATGTTTGACTTATACTCGTCAATACTGAGACTTTCTCTTTACATAAATACTCAATACAAAATGGCAGAAGTATGTTTAGAGCCATTTCAGAAATTGTTGGAAACTCTGTCCTTATTTCCAGCTCAAATTTATTTAATAACTTTTTAAATCAACCCACGATAGCACCTCAAACAGAAAATATTTAAATTGAGTATTTTAACTCTATAGAATCCAGAGATATACTGATTTGATGCTTAGATGTTGAGGAACTATGGTAAGGTTGTATTAAAAGTCTGATTTCTGTGAGTAAGTCATTGTTTCTGTGGGAACAGAAATTTTTGTATATAGAGTAAAAACACCGCAGTTCATAATACACAATAGTTTTAAATCTGAGCCAGGTTATTTCAGGCAGTGGTCAAGGGTGAAGTAATAGCATACTTGATGCCAAGTGCACATTTCATAGGCTCAAAACCAAGAACCAAGACTGTAGTATATTCTGCAATACAACACGGCCTGGCACTGCCAGGAATATCTCAGATGCATTATGCATTTTTGAACTAATTTTAGGTTGTTTGCTGACCAAGTTTTTGTAACCCTCACAAAAATTTCACACTCCCCACATTCAATGGTGTGGCTCCTTGTGAGATGGTGACCCACAATTTCAGAAGCCTTAGGTTAGAGCACAGTAGGGCAAAGCTGTGCAGGCTTCATGCTGTTGGTCATAAAGATAGAAGAAAAAAATGATCTCTTGTTACTTACAATAAATACACTATGTCACGGACGTCAGGGCTTAGAGCTGTCAGTCCACTGAAAACATACCACATATATTGTTAAACCTAAGCTGGAGAAATTTTCTTCCTGGCTTACAAATAGACAAGAATAAGCACAAATCAGAAGATGGAGACATCCTGAAGTCAGTAAATGAGTGAATCAAGACATTTACTACCTTTAACTGTGGATAACACAGTAGCATCACTTTCAACACACACACACACACACACACACACACACACACACACACACACACACACACACGTAAAACCTTGCCTTCAAAAGCATAATAAGGTCACACACTGAAACCAGTCTAATACCGACTCTTACCACAGGAGCTCAAATGTAAAGTTGAAGTACCCCAGTTCTGGAATGTTGCTGTCTGTGCTTCAATTCCAGTTTCCCCACTTTGTAGATTTGTAACCATAAGGAAAATTACTTAGCATTTCTAGGAATTAGTTTCATCTGTACAGTAGTGATGATGACAATATCTGCTACAGCATGTTAAGTATTATTGGTTCAAACAGTATCTGAATATAGTACACAGAAATTACACTCACAGAGACAATCATGATGATGAAGATAGATAGATAGTAGATAGATGATACATACATGCATGCATACTTACATACATACATACATACATACATGGATGAAGAGACAGACAGACAGAGAACAAGACATACAGAGACTAAGGACAAGTTTTCATTACCACTAATAGCATGATCAGCTTTCTTGCAGTTATTAAATAATGGAACTTTAATTTGGTCAAGTTTTACTTTTTGGGTAATTTTAAGTATAAACTGCTTATATAATTTTGTTCTACCTGAGTACACTTGTGTTACATCGTATCAGAGCTGGCAAAAGAATAGAGTACGAGCATTTAAGGCCATAGAGTTCAGAATCTGCATTGTTTTTTTATGTTTTATGCCCATTATCAATGGAGTTCAATAAATTATTTGTAAATATATGAAAGATTAAGAAAGATGTGGTATAGTCTCATACTATAACTGATAGAAGCATATACTGAAATATTTATAAAATAACTATGTCTGAAAGGAACCTACTTTTTCCATGAAATCGAGGCTGATACTACTTTCCATTGCAATGTGCTGACTCACAAGAGTCAAGGAAAATTAACCGCTCTCCCCCACCCCCGCCAAGAGAACTAATGTGCCAACTGCAATGTTCTTTTTTCATTTTCCTCTCTCTTTTCAACAAGCCCCACCATGGTATGAAAGGAGCATTGAGGCCATTGTGCACTGCTCTTTCCAACACTGCCTGATCTTGAGAAGGTGATCAATTGCAAAGGGTTATACAATTTGAGCTTGGAATTGTGCTATAAACAGGGGAAACTCTGTCTTGGGAGGGATTCTGTTTCATAGGCCTATTGGTTTGCTTAGGAGATACAAGGCATGCCTAACCTACAAATGACGGGGAAATGAGAGGAGCAGATGTAAAATGGAGACTCGATCTTCCCAAAGGATCATATCTTAAAACTTGAGAATCTGGAAACAGTTTCAAAAGATTGTATGTGAACATTGTAGCCTCGGAGGAGAAGTACATAGAATTACATAGAGCACTCTAGTTATGTTACAATAGCTCAGGGAACAATTCAATTTCATTCTATTTTTCTGGACGTTTATAGAGATAAGGTTTAATATTACAAGATTTATAGAATACAGTATAGCATAAAATAAATGGCAAGCGAGGGAGATAAAAATACTTTGGGCTCCCCACATACCCTGGAGTGATAGCATGTGGCATGTGTAAAGTCAATCTGAAACTATCAATTTGATTCATAGCAAAAAGACAAATAAGGTCAAATTACCCTAATAGCTAATGTCTACCAAATTAAAGTTGCATTTGTGAATTTCCCTAGATTTATAGCAATAAATCAGATCTCTGTGACCCCTTAAAGACCTTTAGAATATCTAAAGTTCTTGGATACATATCCCTTAAGGGGCCTATGATAACCAAATTCATACACAAACAATATAGTATTGAATAATAGTAAATGCTAAGACCAAAGCTGAATGTTGTGGTATATGCCTGTGATTTCTGGATTCAAAGGAAGAAGGCAAGATGCTTGAGAATTATAGGCCAGCCTGGCCTATCTAGTGAGCCTGTTAAAAACTTGGTGCTTAATTACTTGGTTTGTTCCCCCTTCTATTAAAAAACACTGCTGCCCTTATACACGAACAACCACTTGCTGCCAGGGGATTTTTTTCATCCTCAGTCTTAGCCAGCTTGATTCACATTGGATTTAGTGTCATTGTAGATGTTCCAACACATGCTAGAATATGTAACATAACTCTAAATCTGTTGGTTTATTTTCTCATATTTAGTTAGATTTTCACATTCTTTCTTCAAGTGAGTCCTTTGCCTCATTTTCTTCCTCAAAATCTATGTTTTTCAGATATTTTAATGTTGATCTAGTCAACAGTATCCATAACCTTTAGCTCCTTCATTTCTCTTTATTCTTTCATTGTCTTTATTTAGTACTGACTCTATGATTTCAATAACCTGTCTCTTTCATCAGTATGATAACCTGTTAATAATAAAAACACTAATAAAATTTTCATTTATTTATATAACTGAAATAATTGCAAATTTAGAGAAAATTAGTTATAAGTTGTATGTTAAGCGTGCCACACAGACTCATGTGTCTAAAGAATGAATCCCTAGCAGCGGCACAGTTTTGAGCCAATCTTTTGGATTCCATTACTAGAAATAGGTCTTATATATTTCACTGGTTCTGCCCTGCACACTCTGCTCACTTGTCTGGATTCATAAAGTGACCAGTTGCTCCCATTACTGAAGGACTCCTTCTCACCATGCCTTTTTAACATGATGCAATAAAACACCCAAAAACCATGAACTGAAACAAACCCTTCCTGTTTTAATTTATTTATGCCAGAAATTTGTTCACAACAATGAAAAAAATAACTAATAAGGATATTAAGAGGAGCAGAGCTTTTGCTGTGTTTGAATTGGATCATGTGTCTCACAGGTCTTCGAAACTTGTTTTCATGAAGAATGTGGAAAAGTATGGAGCCATGGTCTAACAAGCCCTAGAACACAATAATCAGAGTTCAGTGAACCCTTCTGGTGAAAGTTGAAAAGATCAAAATGATAACAGAAAGGTGGACAGTAAAGATTGTGCCCATGATGTGTCAGAAGGAAACAAGGGCTTTATTGGGAACTGGACTGCCAGCCAATTATGACACATTCTAGCAAGGAATCTAGCTGCGATCTATGCCGTCTTTGAAACTTAATTGCAGTACTATGGATTGAACCCAGAGTCTCATGATACTGTGACTCAACACTAAGCCTTATCCCCAGCTGTCTTTGAAATTTGGGTGAGATGGAATTCACAATAAATGGACAATTTACTTCATGAGGAAATGTCAGGATATTACAGCATTCTAGTTGTGATATGACTGCTAAAGGATGTGTTTAGCTATGTTTATAGTGAGTATTCAAATAAAAGGGTGGGATAAAACTATGCAAAAAACATGCAGATTAATGAGGAATAAAGAACTGATGATGAATAAAGTTTGGGACAAAGCAGCAATGGCTACTAAAGAGATAAACACCATTCAAAAGAAATAGTATTTTTCATTGAGGCAACATGAAGGGTGTCTTGAGAATATGATACCACCAATTAAAGACTTCAAGGCACAAAAATGCAAAGTCATTTCAAAAGACTTTACTTTAAAAATGAGTACTTTGAGAACATAAAGCAGCAGGAGAGGTATGCCTGGTTCAAACACAACCATCCACAGAAATAAGTTTCCTGGTTTAGTCAGGCCAAAACTCAATCACCTGAAGCCATGGTTGAACGACAACCAGATACATGTCCAACTAGCAGATAGTAATAGAATTTGCATTATGTGCCTGACCCAAGGTTTTCTATAATCTTAAATACAAGAAAAATGGGGTCATGAAGGCTTACACCAAGCTTCCAGACCAAAAAAAAAAAAAAAAAAAATCAGAACACCCCTGAGAAATCTCTCGTCTAGTATTTTGTTGAAATGGAGAAGCCAGGATATTAGAAATGACAGGAAAGTGAGTACTTGGTGAGGAAAGCTGTAAATAATGAACAGCAAAGTCCTAAGAGAGTAAAATATGTAATATAGACAGCAAGGCAGGAATAGCTGTGCCCACCAGGACCACATAAGTGACTCCTGCCCTGTGTGTTTCCATGTGTGATGTTTATCTTGATAGATTTGGTCTCACTTTGATCCCATCTTTACAGGTTGTTTTCATTCCTCTACTTTGCCTTCTCATGATGGGAAAACTAATTTTTGTGACTTTGTGTAGTGAAGTTGATAGGGATTCTAGCCACGCCCCCATGACCCTCATGCCCTGAAGAGACACTTAGTCACCTCCACCTAGTCATTTTCCGGGGCCCTACGTCCTAGTAATCTGTGCACTGCATGGTCACATAATTTGAGCACAGCGTGATCTCATAATCTGTTCATGTGTGGCATAGTCATGTGGGCCCATATGTGCATTCACAGGGGTAGTCTATAAAAGGCAGATCCCATGTACCTGCCCCCCTCCCCACACATGTCTTTAAAGCAGGCCTGATCACATTCTTTCCTGTCCCTCCCTTTTCATAATAAAACTCTCATAGTGGGTTTTGTTGTGCCTCATGACTTTTCCTCACAGGGTAAAAGCACTGCATAAAACCAACAAAAGTTATGTAATTTGATTTTTAATTTTTATAGATCATATTTACTAGATTGCTTCATTTGTTTTTTCATGTGTAGGATGATGGGGGAATATAATAAACGGCTATAAAGACATTACCAAAGCACTCAATTTTAAAAAAAGGTATGTGTGAAATTAGATCAAGGTAAAAATAACAATACTTTACACTTCAGCACCTGGGGTCTTTGTATTACAAATACAAAGCTCACAGATCATTTGTGTCCTGGTTCCTGCCTCCATTGATAATCTACCCAGTTCCTTCATATCTACTTTATGCTCCATCCTAACCAACCCCATTCCCTTCTTTGCAGGAGTCTTGTTCTTGGGGGCATCGTCTTCTTATCTTTCTGTCTCTGGAAGCTCCTCTTGCCTGTTTCCTGGTGTTCCCACTCTGTCATTTGCTGATGAAGCTTGTGTTTTTAAACAGTGTTGAGATTGCTAATGTTATAAGGACTCTTAAAGCTGGATTGAATGTATTTACATTATGAGATTGCCATTAACCTCTGAGGGCTAAAGGCAGAATACGATGATTTAAATGTGAAATAGATCCCTCAAGCTCAAGTATTTGAACAACTGACCCCTAACTGGTAGTACTATTTGGGGATGTTGTGGAATCTTATTTTTGGAAGACATTTCAAAGGAAAATGTTTTATCTGGCACTGAAGAATCATACCAAGTTTGTGAAGACCCTAAAGTTTTATACAAAAACTTGAGTTTATATTCCTGGAAAGCTTAAAAGTTTCAGTAGATTGGTCTCAAACTGTGCATGGTTCAAATGGGGGGCTGTAATTACTTTTGCAAAAGAAAAAGAAAATCACTATCCCAAAGTACTTATTAACTCCCCCATACTTGTTTGGTTTATTTTAAATATCTCAAGATAAATGGCCAATTTATGAGAAAATGTAAATTTTGTGCTTTTGATAAAATAATCAAGGAGTATGTTACCCACTTAGTGCTCATCTGGTTTTCTCCTTTATCCTAAGTCATACAGAGGATACCTAACAGAACCCAATGAAGAGTAGTTGTAAAGAGTGCTCCTATATAGTTTCAGATAGGATTCTAAGATAAATTAATCCATGTTTAAATTTAATGGACTAAAAAAAAATGTGTAAAAAGATTCTTCTAAATAAGGAGCATTTAAGTCTATGGTGACATTACATAGAGACACTGAAATTGATACTGGACCACAGTGTCACAGAAATGCCAGGCTAAACTTGATATGCAGCAATCATTCAGAGGCAACTTTCTTTAAGGCATATAAAATTGTCAAATTCAACACACTTTGTAAATAATGTACTGTTTATAAGCAAAAAAAAAACCCTCCAGTTTTCATAGTCTTAATATTTAAAAAAATCAAATCAGCTTTATTAATTTAAGCCATGAGATTCTGACAAATTTATAAGTGATAGAATGCTTAGAAAGGCAGGCTCCACAGCTGTGAATCTCACATGCCCCCACACACATGGCCACATTATTGAGAAAGACAGGACTTTGAATAGAGGAAGGTCTAACCATGTATTTTTGGATTTGGGTTATCCTCTATAATTGTCTTTTATTTCAATTCCTCTGACTTCCTAATTTCTTGATCCTTTTCATTCTTCATAAAAAAAAATTTTAATAAGATATCACAATGCAGGGTCACTTGGCTCGGCCTGGGAGGAGGGGACTGGACCTGCCTGGATTGAGTCTACCAGGTTGATCTCAGTCCTCGGGGGAGGCTTTGCCCTGGAGGAGGTGGGAATGGGGGGTGGGCTGGGGGAAGGGGAGGGGGTGGGAGGGGGGAGAACAAGGGAATCCGTGGCTGATATGAAGAACTGAATTGTATTGTAAAATAAAATTAAATTAAATTAAAAAAATTATTTTGAAAATAAACCTTCTGCCATCAAATATTATTTACTTGGTCATAGAATTCACAGAGATCCTCGTGCCTCTGCCTCCCAAGTGCTGGGATTAAAGGCTTGCGCCGCCACACCCGACTAAATGCTAACTTTTAAGATGTAAACCATTTTCATGATCTTATTGCTTTCCAATTTAAAAAGAGAGAGAGAATAACTTGTAACTAAAACACCATTTACGTAGAAGGTAAGTACAGACATGTGCGATAGGAGAAAGGAAAATGTCAATAGTTTTTATGAAGTTGTGCTGAAGATTCAGTGGAAACTGGACTTCAGGAAAACTGAGTAAATTGAGTACTCACTGGCATGCCTGACTGCTTTTGACCAGATAAAGCTGATGTCCCGTTGAGCAAATTTTCCTTTTATATTCTCATTTCAGATAACTTCAAATTCCGTATTTCTTTTATGTTCTTCAGATTGCTAGCTTTACTATCGTTTATCCTGTTGTCCTGACTATCCACCTTCATTTAAATACCCATCTTCATTTTTTAATTTTCTTATTTTTTTATTTAAAAAAAATTCTTCATTTTCCATACCAATCCCAGTTTCCCCTTCCTCTGCTTCTCCCGCCCCAATCCCACTTCCCCCCATCGCACCACCATCCACTCCTCAGAATAGGTAAGGGAGTCAGCAAAGTCTGGAATACCAAGTTGAAGCTGGGCCTAGGCCCTCCCTGCTACATCAAGACTGAGCAAGGTATCCCACCATATGGAATGGGCTCCAAAAAGCCAGTTCACGCACCTGGGATAAATCCTGGTCCCACATAATTAGGTGGGATTATCTTTATGGATTACCGGGAATTTCCCTAGCACCAGGTTTCTCCCTTATCCCATAATGGCTCCCTCTATCAAGATATCTCTTTCATTGTTCTTCCTCTCCATCCCTCCTCCACCTAGGCCATCTCAATCCCTCATGTCCTCATGTTCCCCTTCCCTACCCCCTCTTGTCTACCCTGCCTCCCAGTTTACCAAGGAGATCTTAACTATTTCCCCTTCCTGGGGCAATCCATGTGTGTCCTCTTAGGCTCCTCTCTTTTACCTAGCTTCTTTGGAGTTATGGATTGCATCCTGGTTATCCTTTACTTTGCATCTACTATTCACTTCTGAGTGAGTACATACCATGTTTGTCTTTCTGAGTCTGGGTTACCTCACTCATGATGATTTTTTTCTAGTTCCATCCATTTGCCTACAAATTTCACGATGTCATTGTTTTTTACAGGTGAGTAAAACTCCATTGTGTAAATGTATCACATTTATTTCCATTCTTCAGTTGAGGGGCATCTACATTGTTTCCAGGTTCTGGACATTATGAATAAATGATGCTGCTATGAACATAGTTGAGCAAGTGTTATATGATCAAGCATCTTTTGGATGTTTACCCATTTTCTGTTATCACTTTCTCAAAACATAGCTCCAATTTTTACTTCACATCTGAATTTTCCTTTTTGGACATCTGTGACCTTTTTCCTTTTTTTTTTGCACATGTCCAGCAATTTATTCTCCTTTGAATGTATATCTGTCAATATGCTTCTTCAAGTGTGTCTTTACATGCTTGTGTGTGCACATGCGAATTGGGTATCAGTGTTTTTGTATCAATGCTACCAAGACAACTTTTCAAATGTTTCTACTCTAATAGAAAAGGTCTTGGGGAAAAAATGATAAAAAAAATCAAAAAATGCTGAAGCAAGGACTGTAGTAACAACAATTTTAATTATTACTGTAAAAACATAATTAGCACTTGTAGATCATATTAGGGCTTAATAAAAGCTCTCAGATACAGCAGCTCATATGGCTATTATGTCATAATTTATAATTTACTGCAGTTTATTGACAGTGAAAGTGTATAATAGCAATGATTTTTATTTAGCTTTGAAGGGTGGGGATTTCTTTTGTATTTATTCATGGAGGTATCTTGGAAATTCATAACATTTCAAAGTAATAGTATATCATTTGGAAAGTTTCAGCACAATCACATATGCTTCCCTACTTAAGGCTTGTGTGCTGTACATATCATCTACCTACATTCAATTTTCTATTTTAAGCAAGACTTTTCTTCCATCCTTAGTTGACAGCAATAAATATTTCAGTATTCAAAGGCTTGAAACAGACACAGTTTCTAGCATTTTATTCTCCCTTCTTAGTTTTCCCTAACAGGCTGCAGGCTAATCAGAAAGCTAATTGGAAAAAGTGAAAACAAAACAAAACAATAAAACAGCACCTTGGGCTATCTGTCTAGATCTAAACACCTGACAGCAAGAACTGGCATTTGATGATGAAAAGATGGACAGATTCTAGGAGGAAACACTTTCTAAACTTGGCCTACCAGAATTAGAAGATAACTAGTTATGGATATTCTACTGCTACTATGACTACTAACGATCTTCCAAGAAAACTAATGAATGTTACAGGACCTAGAACCAAAGGGAGTGGAAGAGAATTGTCTCCTCAAATGGCCGTTTGTTAAATGGGATAGAGAATTCTTAAACAAATTTTTTCTTCACAAAGGGCAGCTATAATGTTTTAAGCTCCTCTAGATAGCTCAGTGGTTAAGAGCATTTGCTGCTTTTGTGGAAGACTCCAATCCAGTTCCCAGCACCCACATTGGGTCCAATGGAGTCTAATACCATCTTCTGTACAGATACATCTGCATACATATATGCACATGGCAAACATACACAGAACTTTCCAAAAATTACTAAAAACAAAAGAAGAAGGAATGTTTATTTGTAACTAAGAAATGAGCGGCTGATGGAGAAACCCATATATATTATGTCAATTTAAAGCTGCAGTCCATGTCATTCCATCTCAGAAGCAAATCAAATAAGTACTGGGTGGCACAACATCTGTTAGTGTCGTTGACCCTCAGTGGATTTGGAAGAGCAAGAGAAAAGTGTATAAGTTTGGAGTCTCTGATGGTTAGTTTTAATTTTCAGTTTGACACAATCTACAATCACCAAGAGAGTCTCAATGTGGGGATTTGCTACATTATACAGGCTTGGAGTGTGTCTGTGGAGAATTGACTTAAGTCAATTGAATACCCAGGCTACTATGGGCAGCACCATCCCCAAGTCAAGGGAACAATAGAAGAGTAACAAAATCAAACTGACCACAAGCCAGCAGGCAAATGACTATGTAAGCATTCCTATTTCTCTCTGCTCTTGACTGTGAATGGGATGCGACTAGCTGTTTTCCATTGCTGCTGCCCTGACTTCCCCTGGGTTATGAAGTATAACCTGGAACTGTGAGCTGAAATAAGCCCTTTCTCCCTTAAGTTGCTATTCTGTCAGAACAACAAAAATAAAATGATGGCAGGTTCTCAGAAGAAAACCTAGAATATCTTAAATAATACATCTAATAACCAAGATTTCTTAGAGTCGTGTTTTATTTTCAAACAGTTGATAAACTTCACGTATTTTAGAGGGTTTGTTCAGCGGTGCTGGTGACTGAACTTGGGCATGATGGGGATGAATGCTCTGCATTAGGCTACATTCCCAGGCTTTAAAACTCAAAAGATAGAACGCTTGTTTTTCCTCTTTTACAAATATGACAAAATACTGTATTTGTTCACTCTGGTGCATTCTTATTTAATAATGAATCCTGTTGTTTTTATCAGTGCACAGAATAAGTCCGGTTGTTTTATATGTTTACCAGAGTGATACCTTTGGCTCTATTTACTGTGAATGTATGTTGTGTGAAGTCTTATTATTGTTACTTCTTTTAAAGCCAGTCTCTCTCAGTGTGTTGCCCAGGCTGGACTCTTATTCCCTTGCCCCGGTCTCCTACTATTCTGCACAATCCCATGAAACTTATAAAATGTCATTTACTAAATAGGTAAAACATTTGTGATCTATATAATTAATGCATTTGTATAACAAAAACAAAATCGAGAAGTGAGACCACTAGGTCAAAGGGTATTGATACTTTGAGTAACTAGCTAGAAATTATTCTAAAATTTATAGTGATATAAACCATCACAAATAATATGTGAACTATTCTTTTACATTTGTGCCAATAGAACAAATAATCAAGACTCGGACCTTTAGCACATTTCTAGGTTAATTGATACAACAAACAAGATTTATTTTCTAACCGTCATGTGGTAAGCCCTACCAGATTGTGTTCATATTTATGAATCATCTGAATTTTCTTTTCTGTTCATGACCTTTAGTCACCTGCTTTTAACCTGGATGTTGGGGCTTTTCTTCCTTCTTAATAACATACCAATTAATTCTAAGTACTATTTTTCAAATTTTAATCTGAATTTTTGCTTTCTGTTGGGTAATTGTTACTCAGCAATAATTCCTATGTGAACTATATTATTGCTACTTAGGATTTTCTAGTTCCATACTCCAGAATTTTAATGAAATTCTAAAGAGATTTTTCCCCAAGAACTCTTATGGTTCATTTTCATAAATTTAATTATTTCACCATTTTGAAGTTTATTTGGTAAAAATACAAGAGTCAGTCCTTGATAGCCCATATCATCCTAGCTAGAATGGCTATCATTGAGGAAACAACAAACACAGCAAGGCTGTGGGGAAAAAAACTTCCCGCATTGCCGGTGTGGGTCAACTTTTCCCTATTAACTAAGAATTACAGTTTATTATATTTTAAAGTATATGGGGCTCTATTTTTTACATTTTAAATTTCTTCCTATTTGTACTCTTAAATTTTAATAACAATATTACTCTGATTTCAGTTTTCTCAGCCTTGTGTCTGGCTAAGTATATAAAAATAATTCATAAGACAGATTTTTCAATTTTTGAATCACTTTTTCCATTATCTTTTACAATGTAAGCTTTTTTTTTTTTTTTTTTTTTTTTTTTTGGTTTTTCGAGACAGGGTTTTTCTGTGTAGCTTTGCGCCTTTCCTGGAGCTCACTTGGTAGCCCAGGCTGGCCTCGAACTCACAGAGATCCGCCTGGCTCTGCCTCCTGAGTGCTGGGATTAAAGGCTTGCGCCACCAACGCCCGGCAACAATGTAAGCTTTTAAATCAAAATTTTAATATCAAGTAGTTACAGGAATTATTTTAGATTCATTGATTAATTTTTTGACAAAATCCTTTCTATGATATTGAGGCCTCCTCTAGAAGCACAGAGTAAGGTATAATATCCTTCTCTAAGACTTATCATGCATCCCACACTCTCATCAAAAAGTGTTTTAAAATTTAAAATTATTGAGCTTATTTCTTCTTATTTGTATCTGTTTATGTAGCTTCTCTGTGGTTTATTGATTACCCTTGTCTATTGATTTCCTGAATATTTTAAGTTATTTTTTGACATCACCAAGTATAGATGATTTGTATCAGCAAATAGGACAATAAATGTATAATTTCATCTAAACTGTTGAATTTTAATATATCCCTTTGTTTCTTTTTTTGCATTGAACGATATTTCTGAAGTAACAAAAGTCTTTCAAAGTCAAACAAGCATGAAACAAAATAAGTAAAAGTCACCCAGAAGTCAAGAAATGTGATTTAGAAGTTTACTTTAAAAAAAAAAAGTGTAGAGGAAAAATATACCACCGAGAAAGTCATCAAATAAAATGTTCATAGAAGTAGCTAGAACATTCTAACAAAGCAGGGATTTCAACTATTCAGTAGAAAATGTACAAAACTTATGAAGATTCACAGAACAGAGCAAGAATTATTCTAAACATGAAAAGATACTCAATAACATTTCCACACAACAATTACAAATTATGACTGTGTACCTCTTAACCTAGCAGTTTGCTACAGATCAAAACCTCTAAGAAACACTTTGGCACATTGCCAGAAAATTATAATGATTATCATTGTTCACTCCTTCTTGACCCTGACCAACATGGGAAGATTCCTAGAATCTAAACTAAGATATATTTTCTACTTTATTCATATTCCTAAATTTTATTGAGTCTCTACCTATAGAGAATAGTGAATTGTATCTAGCACTTGAGGCATGCCTATTGATTACCTACTTCTCATTTCATCCTCTGTGTTTCAGTAAAGAGCATACCATGTATCAAACTGTAGAACAGAACATACAGTGCCTGAAGAAAAGGTCTACCTGTGAATAATTACACTAACAGAAAGAAAGGTAATAAAGTGATTGCAGGCAATGGAAGATCTATTCCTTGCTCACTGGCAGATACTGAAATAGAAATATGAATGATATTATTATCTTAGGGTATTTTTCTGTCCCTGGTAGTATGCATATTTATCTTAGAATCTCTACACAACATTGTTCATTGTGAATAGTTAGATCCTGTCTTAAGAAAAGATCTGTTGTTTATAAATTCTTCTGACTGGGCTTCTGACTAATTCAATAGACTACATACAGGATTTCTGCAGTTGATTTCCTGCTTATTCACACATAAAGCATGGGAAACCTTCTGTCTTCCCTTGGGTCACATTGCTGAAGTGGTACCTTGCCTTTTTTCACTTCAACTACCTGATAATCTCTAGCATGCTTTTTAAGTAGTTGTACACAGCACAGTAATTACGGCACTAAGATCTCACGTGACACAGTCCACATCCAGATGGGAAATTCTTTTGACATAGAAGTTCCTGTGTAAAAAGTGCCTAAGGACAGAAGGGCTACTTTCAAAGGTAAGATATATAATTCTACATAGTATCTCTAGAGACACAGATGTTGATTATAACCACGACACATGGCATGCTTATGTAAAATGCTATGATAACCTATTTCTTTGACCCTAAAGGCTTATTATCCTTCACTTCTGAGGTTTGTTTTTTCCTTTGTTGTTTCCTTTGTTGTGATGCTAATTGTTTTTATAATGTAAAATTTCCTGGTACCACTAGTGTGGAAAGGACATCATGAAAATATCAGCCAGCAACACTTAAGTAATAATTGCTCTCATGAGTTATAGCAGAGCTTGCTAAAGAAAAGCACAAATGTTCACAGTAACAGATTATATGTAATAAAGTGACCTAAATTTAGACTGGCTTTAATTGTACTGTCTTACTGTGAATTATATCATTTATATGCAATGTAGCTGGTTAAGACAGCATTTGATCCTGAGCAATTCCTGGTTGACATTCACATCCCTGAAGACCTGACCATTCCCCATTAACAACAGGCTATTGAGCAACCTGTCTTTAGAGAAAGCTATTTGTCTGTAATGCAACCAGTTTAATGGTAGATATAGCATATTAATATAAAAATCATTATAATATATCATCTACTGATTTGTTAAGAGGTCCAAGATTTCTTAAAGTGAAAGGAAGTAATTCTTTGTGGTTAATCTTGCTTTTAAGGGCTGTTATTGTCTGGATTTAAGTCATCTATCACCATGGCTATTTTAAAAGCAGTGGCTTTTAAGGAGGCTGATGACAAATGCCTAATATTGATGTTTAGACTATAAAACTTGGAACATAACCTCCTTTCCCTAGCTCATTTTTTATAATTGCACGTTCTATAGAGTTCACATAAACCATAATTATAGCATCTGCTTTCATTTCCAAAGTGCCTAGCATATCATATAAGCTGACTATTTACCCAGACTAGTTGATCAGACATATTGATTAAATCAGATTCTCCCTTTGCTGCAGAGCATCTTTTTTCCTTCTTGCTCTCCAAGATCTGGTGCTGTGTTAAAAGAAACCTAACACTTGAGAACAGAGCTAATTAGGACTCTTGAAGTCAATGTAGAGTTTTAAAAGACTCTAAATACACATAAACTTGAAAATATGATGTTTGTGAGTACTTTTCAATATGCATCTGCTAGATTTTATGTAATATTATTTGACATAGACTATTCTATATTGTTTAAAAAAAAAAAGGTTACTAAAAATATTCTCTATGAATTAGCCTGATTGAATAATAGCTCTCTGGTTAAGATAGTAAACATAAGAAGGTATCTTATGGTGTCAAATGATAACTCTTTAGATACACTCTCATTCACAGACATATGGCACAGGCTAAAATTCTGGTGGAATCTTCATTCGTCCTAAAGCCCATAGAAAATAAAGGGAAACATTGTATCTCAAGAACAAGACTTAAAAAAAAAAAAAAAAAAAAAAAAAAAAAAAAAAAAAAAAAAAAAACAGCCTTTAGGGTAGAGAAGACTGGTAGCCATTGATTGTTGCCCAATGCCAATCAATTTCTGAAACTTCAATCATTATATATACAGAGCTGGGAGAAACCAGAATTTAGCTCCATTTAAAAAAGGTATAGAAATAAGACTTTGACCCCAGATATGTATCTTTATTTCATTCACTAAATAGGAACAAAGTATACTACTTAAAGTGCCAGTGTAGAGCATTTGAATGAATTAAGAACATATCCCATTTGTTGTTCAACTTTCACATTTATTTCTGACTTAGTTTATTTTCTTGTTATTCTAATAAAAAAAAAAAAAAAACTATGGCCTAAGTTGGGAGAAGAAGAAAAGTTATTTGGCTCACAGGTCTATCATGAGGGGAAGCCAAGGCAGGAACTCAGGACCTCACCTGGAAGTAGGAAATGAGGCAAAGACCACAGAGCACACTGCTTACTGCCCTGTTTCACATGGCTTACTAAGCTTGCTTTCTTAGACAACCCAGGATCACCTTACCAACGGTGCCGAGTCCCCCTGTAGCCCAGACCATCCCACATCGTTCATCAACAAAGAAAATGGCCCACAGACGTGTTCACAGGCCAGTCTCACAGAGGCAATTGAGGTTGCCTCCTTCTAAGTGACTAGCTCGTGTCAAGATGACAAAAATTGACTAGTTCAGGAACACAAAACAAAACCAGACTTGCAGCTCAGTAAGACCCTGAAAATATTAGAGACAAAATATGCTGAAAGAAATGCCATCGAATAAAGGGGAGCAAGAGAACATTTGCATGGCAGCCAACCGTTATCATGTAACTCGCTTTTCAGTTTACCACGGAGTTCGCTGCAAGTTTCAGCTTCCTGTCTTAAACTCACATCTGCCTTCATAATGGAACAAGCCTCTCGATATCTTTAGAACTGAAACTATAAAACTCTCACAAGTTTACCCAGTGCCGAGATTCATGTTGCTTTGAACTTTCAGATGTCCATGTTGCATGCAGGCCACATGACTACCCCAAACGTATTGTCAACTTATGTTGGAATGGCCCATGAATATTTCTTGTCATAAATATGCTTTCCAGCTTGGTTGTATTCATGCAGTAACTTGTCCCTGTCTGGCCTGGAAATCTAGATCATCTTGATCTGTGTTCTTTCTCCTTATGTGAATATGTTTATACAAGGGATATGTCAGTGACACCAAATTTATCTCTCCCAGAAACAAAAACCACATCCAGATGGTGAAGTCTCTTCCAGGATAGAATGGGTAACAGAAACAGACAAACCATATCAACAACAGCCCCAGCAAAACGGCATCCACAGATTGACAAAAGGAATTCTGTCTGCCAAAGAATTTAGGGTTCTAGGAAATCGGCAGCACCTACCTGAGTGTCATTTCTATCTTTGTGGTGTTTGGCCAGTGTTTCAGCTGTTAGAATTACCAGAATTCATGTTTCCAATGAGCTCCCTGTGTTGGCCTGTCTTTCAGGCTATCATGTTGTAAAATCTGAAATTCTGTTGCAGTAAACACCAGATTTTAATGGGACAGCAATGGAAACTGTGGAGAGATTAAGCATCATTTTTATAGCAACAGTCAGTAGTACATGAGGCTATGTCTAAACACAGTCTCCTCTTCCAATACAATATTAAATCAAAAATGCACTGACCATGAGGGCACAGTTGGAGAAAACATGTTTTGGTTGAGGGGAAATACAGGGTTTCCTTCTGTATGAAAACAGTAAAATCACCCTTTGAGTCCCTCTTATATCAGCCACAAGCAAATACAAGTGTAGATCCCAACTGCACTATGGAAATTCTTGGCTTTTGTAGTTGAAAAGTGCTTGAACAAAATGAGAGGAGCCTTGAGATGAACATAAGCAGTATGCCGTACATGATAAGATTTTTTTAAGTAGTGAAGCAAAAGAAAATATCTCAGGAATCATTGTTTTCTCTGGATGACCATTTAGTGTGAATGGAATATTATCAATATTATCTCACAAATCAATGTTTCTGATCTTTTTGAACATTTTTCTTAGAATTGTAATATCTGTGACATCCAATTTTCAGGGAATAATCTTTTGGCTATTGCTTGCTTGCCTGTGTACCAGGGATTGAACCTGACACATCACAGTTTCTAGGAAAGATTCTACTGCTGCTTTTTGTTTTGATGTAGTCTCACTGATTCTCTCATGCTGGCCTTGAATGTTCTCTATGATTCTGGTAGGCATTGGCCTTGCAGTCCTTCTGTCTCTGTCATTTGGGTAGCTGAGATTACTAGCTTGTACCACAGAGCCCAACCCCTCCCATTTTAGAATTTAAATAAGGTGCAGTATCAAAAAGTCATGAGTGTATCCACAGTCTGCCTAGAAAAAAATTAGTAAATAAAAACATTGCCAGGATGCCCAGGAAGCTGTGATGTTATCTTTAGAGCAAGCAATAGACAAACCTTTTGTCTTTGTGCTTTTACTCAATGAATTTTTTTTTTCTTGACCTCTATTTTTATTTTTTTCTTAGTGTTACAGAGCCAGGAAGAATCCCACAATCTCATGGCGACAGACATGAAAGCTCGCAGACTCTCACCATCACACAATGTGGTGGACTTTAGCAAGCCGACAGTTTAGCTCATCTTTGTCCTGATGATGAGGTTGGAAATTGAAGAGGTTAAGCAACATGCCACAGAGCAATGGCAGCTGTTTCAAAGCCAAAGACTGGATCCATTGTCCTAATTATCAGAGAGTGGGGTACCTTCTCTAGCAGACTACAGGGCAAATTTCCAGAACAAATATTTCTTAAAAGCTTTAGGGGTGTGTGTGTGTGTGTGTGTGTGTGTGTGTGTGTGTGTAAAATCCCACATTTCATATAATAAAAGTCAGCATCATGTGGACAAAATGATTCAAGAAAACAATTTCTGCCATTCTTGTTTTTTAATTTTTAAATAAGATATGTCAAATTTTATACTAATTTTATAGCTAATCGTGCTGACAAGTTAGGTACTTGTTTAAGTTAAGACTGAATAGAAAATAGAAAATGTAGTAGCTAACAAAGAAAACATAAAATAAGATGATTGTCAGATTTTAATATTCTTTCTCACAGTAAATATTTATCCTGGTTGCTGGCTTCCATCATCCTGGCCCAACTCACACTGAATCTGGTTTCTAAATATAAGTGATCTAAAATCATTTTACTCTTGTTTTCTAGAGATAACTATAATCAACTCGTAGCCACTTGTGTGTCCTGTAAGATCTACTTTCAAAACTCATTCCTAACTTTTCTTTCTACTCATTCTACCACAAATTACTTCTCAGTATTTGGGGACTCATAATGTGGCTTGAGCATTTCTATTTTCCTAAACTCCCGTGACAGTAGCAAACTGTCTGCAAGGTTGTCGTCCTGAGAGTACCTATGGGCCTCTCGTTTGTTTACCTCCCCCTTTTGGGGGCTGCACAGATGCAAATGCGTATAATTGTGTTAAGGTTCTGGGATGGACACAGAGACATCCACAAAGTTAAATGCAGGGCACTGTTTAAAAGTACACCAAAATGTCAGTCAACTAGCCTTTTCCTGCTAATTAGAAACAGCAAAAGGTAAATGTGTTTAAAGTAATTTTCCTGTAGATGGAAAAGAAGTGAAAAAAATATTAAATGATTTGGCTGTTATGAGATATAAAAAGATGATTCAGGAAAAAGGAAAATATAAATATTAGGACCCTACTGTGGATCATAACTGGCTGAGTCAGAACAGCATCAAAATAGGAAGAAAAAAAAGTAGATCCCAGGAATGTAGTCCTTTAATATTGAATGTTCTGTCAGAGAACCCATAACTTATTTCCATACAATTCATGAATAACAATGTCATGACATTTATAAGCAAACTAATTTAAAAATAAGAGTTATTTGATACATTGCCATTCTGAGCATGAAACAAGGCTCTATTGTGAAAGGGCCCAGATGATATGAAACATGTCTACTCACTCCAGTTAAGAGCAAAGTCAATCAAATAAATGAAATGTATCATTGACCAGGGTACCAAACAATAGTTTAGAAGGAATCTGATGGATGGACACATGCTAGATTTGAAGGAATTGCACAAAATACCTTCTTTCTCAACCCATGATCATCACACCTTCACATGTACACAGTCAAAGAATTTCCTAATTTTTACTTAGGAAGAACTATAAAATCCTATATAGTCCCAGATTCTACCTGTGGAAACACAGGGACATCCCAAGACTGGAGCAGTCATTTTAGCTCATCAGTATAATGAAACTCTCACAGTTCTAAAGTGCCCAAGGATTAATCATTTCCCTACTAAAAAGAATAATGAACCAATAAGTACAATAAAATCATGAAATCAGTGCCCAGAAATATAGATCAATTTGTCTGAAAAGGGTAAAAAGCACATGACCTCTGCAAGCCCAACCTGACCAAACACCTGCACAGAATGGAGTTGACACAAAGTTCAACCCCTAGCTGAAGAACTCTTGGCTAATGTTAGCTGCTGGGAGAGGAAGGGTCATTCTATCTAAGAGTGTAGCATCTGATGAGTCAACCATGCTCCAGTGGAAGGCCACACATTGGAGAAGATTTGAGCATTACAAGTTGACCTTGATGAGGAGGAGAAAAAAAATGAATAAAACTGGATTCGAAAAAGAAGGGAGGATAGAAGTGGGAAGAGTTAGGAAACAGGAGGTGAGTATGATCAAAACACAAAATTTTCAAATAATTAATAAAAAAAAAAGGAGTGCTGCAAATTTAATATCCTCACACGTAAGCAGTTTGCACATACCCGCCTTGCTACTGTAGGTCATCATGCGCAGCTCCTTAGTTCTTCCATTTTTGTCTCTTACTTGACCCATGGCATACACCTTGGCTGCCTGGTGTTTACCAGTTTATATTAAGTTTATACTTTCCATTTTCAGGGACTTCACCTATTCATGACAAAGTAATTCAGGGGATGATCTCAAGATATACTCCTGTGTTACAATTTTTTTTTTTGTGTGTGTGTGTGTGTGTGTGTGTGTGTGTGTTGAAAACAAAACAGGATGTGAAAAGTTTTTTTTTGGTATGAATAGTTTATATTATAACATAAATTATATCATCTAAAACAATCATCAAAAAAGTTTAGCAAAGTAAATCTAGGCAATAGATATCAAAATGTTTACTTTCCAAGTTGTAATGAGATAAAATTATTTTTTAATTTTATAATTTAATTTAATTTTACATATCAGCCACAGATTCCCTTGTTCTCCCCCCCCCCCCCCAGTCTCCCTCCCCCATCTCCTCCAGGGCAAAGACTCCCCTGGGGATTGAGTTCAACCTGGTAGACTCAGTCCAGGCAAGTCCAGTCCCCTCCTCCCAGATTGAGCCAAGTGAAAAGTTTTAAGAATTGACAGTTGGGAGCTTTTTATCTTCTCATTTTGAGATTTGATTCCTATATTTGAAATTCTATACACTATCTTCCTTTTCCATAGTAAACATCAACTTCATCAGGAGTATAAATTCTATTAAGACATCATCCTCTGGGAGGAAGTTGTGAAACTTACTCAATAATTTGATTTTGTTTTACAATGAAAAAACAAATATAGTCATCTTTGAAACTTTTAAAAAAATTATCCCAAGATTATCAGCCATTTTTCTGTAACATCCTTGAAAAGAAGATTACATGGTGTTCTTCTAGCCCCTAACTTCTTTTTTTTCTTTTTATTAAGAGATTTTCTATTCGTTTTACATATCAACCACTGATTCCCCTGTCCTCCCTCCTTCCACCCCCCAGCCTTCTCCCCCAACCCACCCCCCATTTTCATGCCCTCCAAGGCAAGGTCTCCCTTGGGGAGTCAGCAGAGCCTGGCACACTCAGCTGAGGCAGGTTCAAGCCCCTCCTCCCTGCACCAAGACTGAGTAAAGTGTCCCAGCATAAGCACTAGGCTCCAAAAAGCCAGCTCATGCATCAAGGACAGATCCTGTCTCACTGCCTGAGGAACTCCCAAACAGTTCAAGCTAAACAACTGTCTCACCTATCCAGAGGGCCTGGTCCAGTTCCATGGGGGCTCCTCAGTTGTTGGTTCACAGTTCATGTGTTTCCACTAGTTTGGCTAATTGTCTCTGTACTTTTTCCAATCATGGTCTCGATACCTCTTGCTCTTATGATCCCTCCTCTTTCTCATCAATTGGACTCCTGGAGCTCTGCCTGGGGCCTGGCCGTGGATCTCTGCATCTGCTTCCATCAGTCACTGGATGAGGATTCTAGCCCCTAACTTCTAACACTGCCTTATGCAACTACAATGGAATAGCATATAAACTCTAAGAGAATATGACTCATTTTCTTTTTAGGTTTCTAAAATAAAATATTCCTGGTTTTCATTTCCTCTGAGCTAAATCATGCTATTCTTTTTTGATACAACTGACTTATTTCTACCACAATGCCTCTCTCTTTACCAATTCATCTCCATCATGCAACCAATAAAAGACAAATAGTAGATCACAAAACTCAAGGAAACTTTATATAAATCACTAAGTGCTTATCCAATGAAACAGAGAAAATACTTTAAAAAATTGTTATGTCCTAGATTCATGATGCTCTATCAATAAAATATTCATAAAAATTGTAAATCATCTAAACTCTATGTAAGTGTGTACACTTGGTCTCAATTTCATTTGGAAACACAATTTATGTGTGATTCATTTGTATAAGTATATCTCTTCTTTCTTTTAAAACATGAATTTACATCATGAGTGTTGCTATTGACTTTCAGTATATTAAAAACCCTAAATGGTTTATGATATGTAAGAAAATGAATTCATTTCATAGACAATGAACAAGAATGAGCTGTCCAGTACTTGGCTGTGTATGGTCTATTTTCTGTATAGGATTCTTTTGGTATTTTGAGTGCACAGTTATGTAGGTAATTTTTTTTTCAGAGGGAAAGTTTTATTACAACTGTGTACTTTCAACAGCATGAAGTGTTAAAATCATAATATGGATTGCAAAAATGTTCCTGTGTAAATATCATACCTTATGTTATAGTGCTGTAAACATATTGTATACTTATTTAATATTGGAATATAATACACATTCGAATCCAAAAGCAAGTATCATTTTCTTAACCTCCAATCTTCAAATGAAGAAAGAGGAAAAAATAAGTATTTCTTCCCAGGAAAACACATCCCAGAAACAAATAAACTACATCTGTTTTAGCAGTCATGGATGGGGCCCTACACGGTAATGAATTACTATGGATTTCAAAAACTGTCAGTCTTCGCTAGTAGTTCTCAACGTTGCAAGGGAGCAGAATTCTTATACAGATTTTATTTGAGAGATTTTACTGTGTCAATTAAGCTTACGAGTTTATGAGTGCTGTTGAAGCAATTATCTCCCCCAACTCAGAGGCAGACATTGGAATCTCTCTTGAGAAAACCACATGGCCAGCAGGCTCCTTCATCTCAGATCACCACAGAGGACAATTTGATGGTTTGTTTGGAAGGGTTTTTTTTCCACACTAAATCCTATTTTTCATTACATTGAAACTTCAAAAGCTTTCTTTAGCCTTAATGTGGAGTTAAGAGCAAATTTTCCTTTTGCTTGAGAGAGAACAATGATGGATGAGAGAAAAGTATCACTGGGCTATTTGGTGATTACTGTCAAATGAGTCCATGATAAAACACAATCAAAAGCGACGCTTTAAACTGAAGAACCGTATGAAAGCGCCGGATGTTTAGATGTTAAGGAACACACAGAGACCATTTCACACCCACAAGAGATTTCCTTCCTAACCTTTTCTCTAACTCTCCCATTCCCCCTTCACAAATATGTGTGCATTCTTTTAGAATACAGGAAGGTGAAACCACAGTAGCAGGCATCCCTTCAGTCTATGCCTCTGGGCATGATTTTAAAAAGAAATGTGAAGGTTATTACTGTTAAAACACATACATGAGATCATGATTTTTAATTTGCAGTAGAAGAACCCAGAAAAAATGAAGCCAAAACATATTTATATGTGCATACAAGCATATATGGAGGCACTTGTAAATTATAATATGTTCGTGCTATTAACCAAGCTGGGCAATTAAACAATGTGCAATTGGGCATGTTCAATGGAGGTCCAGTCAGCAGATGGGAGTGTATTTGAGGATAAGGCTGCCAATTTGTGCTACAATGCAATATGCTTATACTAAAAAAAGAAGAAAAGAAAAACATTACATTGTACATGAAAGAAAAAAAAAAGAGAAGCTTGCTTGCTTTGTTCAATTTCAAACGAAGACTTTTTAAAAATTGTTTTTATTTCAAAGAGAAAAGGAAATAATGACCTAATTCCCAGAAAACATGCATACAACATGAGACTGGGGAGTCTGCCTTCTTGGACGCCATCAGCAGGGCTTTTCTCTAAAAAAACCTTTCTTTTCAGAGAGCCTTTCCCCAAAGGGGAGCTGTCTCCTCAGCCTTCATCTCACTAATCCTCACGTGATCGGCAGCAGCGGTAAGGAGTCCAGCAGGCAGGCCTCTGTAGATTCCACCAGTCAAGCAGACAGACAATGGAGGCTTGAGTGACTTCACTGGAATTTTAGAAAAAGCCCGGGGCACAGCTGGTGCAAGGATCTGGGTCCGCCGTTTGCCAGCGCTTTCTTCTACCCGAAAGAACATATTGCCTAAAGCTGAGAATCCCACAGTGTCCTTGATTACGTACTTTCAAATTATAGTTCGCTTTAGAGGTTCCTATTAAAAATCGGATATGGCAGCAGGCCTGGAAATCATTTAGGGAACCCCAGGGTTCAAGCGGGTGGGAGAGTTAAGAAGCAAAGCTGAGGGATGAAATATCTGAACCGTCGGTAGGGCTGGAACATCTGAGAGCGGGTGTGCTGGATCTCTCTGTGTGGAGGAATCAAGCAAGGTGCAGCGGTGGCTCATCAGAAAGACGCAGAGTTTGTCTGATAAGTGACTTCTTGTGGACGCCTCATTCCTACATTTACATTGCGGGAGAAGATATTGAAAGACGATGGGAAGATACAGCGCTTCAAGGGCAGCATGGATTCCCTAAGACGAGGCTGCTCCCCTGGGGAAGATTTGGTGGACTCCCTCCCGTCTCACTTGGATTTTTAAGATGTCATCTAGTAGGAATAGACTTTTCCCTCATAAATTATTGACACTCTAAAGCCATTTTAATTGTGTTTTCCTCTCAGTGCTATATAGAGAAACCCAATAATGATTCTCACTGCAATATTAGCATATATTTTAAATATGTCAAAATATCAGCGCAAAGCAGGTAATTTTCCTGAAACAATATGCTTCCTTAACTTTGAGAAATACAATTCACATTAATAATTGATATGGTAAATGATCATAGATTATAAACTTGTCTTATATGCTGAAATATCGTGCAAGAAAATACAAAGGGAATGTTTACGTACAACATACAACCATGGTTAAATAAAGAAATACAGGATTTGGGAATAAATTACAGCAAGAGGATCTTTTCTAGGTCACAAACATAAAAAGATGAGGAAAATATCTTAGAATACACAAAGTTTGTGATGCTAAAGTATAATAATTGTTAAATTAATATTGTACTTCTAATATGTACCATTGAAAATATTTTAAGTAAAACTTTCTAACCCAGGAGTTATCACACTATTTTACCTTACCACTCTTTTATTTGTTAAAAAAAAAAAAAAAAAAAAAAGTGGATTGGACCTGTCAAAATTCAACACATTAGAAGTAAAAGTAAAGAAAAATTTACCAAAATAAATAATTGTATGTTAACGTACACAATAGATTTTTGTGAAAATGTGTATTATTTTACAAAGGAAAAAAAAAAGACTGTTAGTGAGAAGATTGCCATTTCCATTTCTGTACACCTCAGTTTTATTGCCTGATTACACTCTGGTTTCACCCTTAGCCTATTGCCAAGTCATATACAATTCAAGTTTCTGGGAAACTCCACTGTAAATTCAAAAGACAAGGAGAGTAAGAAAGGAAAATGATGTGGGTATTGTTATGGAACTGGGTATTGTTATGGAACTGGGTATTGTTGTTATGGAACTAGGTACTGTTATGGACCCTCTAAGATCCTGAAGAAAGTGTCAGAACCACACTAACATAGCTGAGAAAGAGTACCAGACACACAGGCTCAGGACTTGATTTTTGTTTGGGTTCCATCACCACCCAGACTGAATATGAGCTGAACATCCTCATCAATTAAATGCAATGTTAGATTGCATCATCTCTGAAGTCACTTCTATAGATTCATTATCCTCAAAACTCATTTCATCTCTCAATCAATATCCACTAATACATTTTGACATGTGAGAAATTAAAACGAAAGGGGAAAGATTGCAATCAAATAGTTATATGGTATTGAATGTGAGTTTATCATTTCCAGGTGGAAATATATTTGGGCCCAAGTATGTTATTTTGCTGGAGAAATAAAGACAAATAGCGAATTTCTCCCTCCTTCAGCTGCTGAGATAGCTTCAGGAGGTGAGTGGCATGCACTCCATCTGAATTTGAGGTCTAGATACTGAGCAAATCTCCCTCTGAAATCAGAACGACTTCCAATCAAACTCATCTCTCAATCTCAGTCATTGTAGGATATTACTCAAATTACTTGATGTCTTTCCTCTATCTTAATTATTTTTTAACATTTATAAGTAGGGCCAAGGCTGGAGAAATGTCTCAATGGTTAAGAGTATTTGCTGTTCTTACAGAGGACCCAGGTATGATTCCCACTACCCACATGCCAACAAACAACTATCTGTAACTCCAGCTCCAGGGGATATAATGACCTTTTCTGGCCTCCAGAGTCACCAGGAATACATGTAGTGCACATACATACATGCTAGCAAAACTTTCATAAACATGAAAATCAGTAAATCTTACAATAATGGTGTCATGTGATTAATAAATGCTTTAAATGAGATAAAAATCATATTAAAATAAGCATTGCTATACTCACTTCAAGAAAATGATAACTTTTGTTCTTCTTTGTGGCTGAGTAAAGGTGCACTGTGAATAAAAACCACATTTTCTTTCACCCATTGCTATATTGATGAACACCTAGGTTGATTCCATAACTTAGCTATTTTTAAAAGGATTGTGGTACCAAGCATGGTTTCCCTTTTGTAAAGTGGGTCTTAGGTCAAATTAGAGAGCTGTTGGTTACTGTCAAGATATGAATAGAAATATGTGTGTGTGTATATATATATATATATATATATATATATATATATATATATATATAACAACAATTAATGGAAAAGGACCATGAATTTGAGAGAGAGTAAGGTGGGGTATATGAGAGATTTGGGAAAGGGAAGTAGAAAATGATGTAATTATATAATATTCTCAAAAATAAAAAAAGAAAGGAATTTAAAGTATTGCATTCTTTGAGTGAATACCCAGCAGTGGTATAGCTGACTCATATAGTAGATGTATTTTTAACTTTCTGAGGAAACACCATATTTTGTAGATGATGGAAATCACATTTTCCAGACAACCAAGGGATATTTGTCTTTTTAAATATTTTTATTTTATTTATTTATTGTATGGGGGTAGACATGCTACTGTGTTCATGTGGTCAGCAGACAACGCTTGAGAATCAGTTCTCTCCTTCCACCATGTGGGTCCTCAGAACAAAACTCAGGTCATCAGGCTTGGCAGCAAGTGCCTGAACCTACTGAGCCACTGGCCAGCCTGAGTGAGATCTTAAAACAGGCATCTCTTGCCAAAAGATGCGATGATTGGTAGAGAACTGAAGAAATAAACAACTAGGTTTGGCCTTGCTTAAAGAGGAAGGAGCCATGAAAGTTGGCAACCACACAGGGCTCCTGAACAAGGAACAACCTGCCATACTACCTAATACAGATGGCTGAAGTAGGATGGATGTACGTACAATAGAAGCTTCTCATCTGAAAGGAAAGGAATGGGCAATGTATAAAGTCATTATTGACCAAGTCACACATAAACAGAATCCTCCACTCAGACCTCTGAATATCCCTTCATTTCTGCCCTTATAAGAGACACGCTTGTGCAATTTTCTGAGTTTGAAGTCCCACCTCTAAGATTTCTATGCTGAGAGGATCAAGCAGATGCCATAACAGGTTACTTAGTCTTCTGTCAGAGATCAGGCCTCAATTTTAGTTTCCTGAGACTGAGCCGGCAGTTTCTGAGGAAGACACAAACAAAGGACAATCAATCTTCAATGTGCCTAACAGCAGAGAAAAGGGAGATAGCATACCAGGCCTGAGCCAGCCCCCACAGTCAGGGGACTAGGTCAGCCAGCCTCCACAACAGCTCAAGGTAATAACTAAATAAGGACAGAGCCTGGGACTCATCCAGGCTTGCACAAAAATGGAAAAGCTGTAGCCTTAACCAGCCTCAGACTAGCCCTAGCCAATTAGAAAGTACTAATGTAAATGCCACTCACGTAAGCCAATCATATCTAAGATGACTTAGCTGCCCTAGGAACTTCCCTTAGCTGTGCTTAAAAAGAGCCTGCAAGCTTCTCTCATGGTGATCACAGTTTTGCATTTGTGTAGGATGGACAGCCCCAGCATACTGGTATAATAAATGCTCTTATTGATTGCATATGTGGATGGTGGTCTTTTGTGGAACCTCTCCAGGACGCTAACATATGCTGTCTGCACCTGAGAAACTTTCCTTTTTCAACAATGGCAGTAATTTTTAGAGCAAACCTTTGGTGTTTTTGTGAGTGTAATATTCTTAAAATCTTAATGGATTACCTATGAATTTAATTGACAGCTTATGGTGGTTTGAAAGAAATTGGCCCCGATAGGCCCATAGCCATTAGTGCTATTAGGAGATGAGGCCTTGTTGGAGTAGGTGTGGTCTTATTGGAGTAGGTGTGGCCTCCTTGGAGGAAGTGTGTTGCTGTGGGGGCTGGCTTCGAGGTCTCCTGTGCTCAAACTATGCCCAGTGTGGCACACAGTCTCCTCCTGCTGCCTGCAGATCAAGATGTAGAACTCTCAGCTCCTTCTCCAGCACCATGTCTGCCTGCATGCTGCCATGCTTCTTGTCAAGAGGATATTGGACTAAACCTTTGAAACTGTAAGTCACCTCCAATTAAATGTTTTCCTTTATAAGACTTGCTGTGGTTATGGTGTCTCCTCACAGCAATAGAAGCCCTAACTAAGACACAACTATTCTTAGTAATTCCTAAAATTCTCTACTAAAACTCAAACTCACTTTTCCCCAAATCTTAACCCATCCATATGTTGGACACAGCAGGCTACCTTAAGATGACCCCAACATCTGTGTGCTAATGAGAGCACTAAAGTCTTCTTTAGAATCATCAAATCTTCTTCAACTCATGCTTTAGACTGTAAATTTACCTTAAGCCTATTTTACTTCTTTGTGATTTTTTTTTTCCAGCTCAAAAGAGTGGAAAAGAAGATAACCTTCCAACCCAGAAATTAATGGCTTATTTCTATTCTGAAATCCACTGTAAAATGAAATCATTCTTTTTTTCTTTTCTTTTTTTTCTTTTTAGTTTATACCTCTTTTCCATACCTTACCATATGTGATGTAAAAATATAATTGGGCTAATTGATACTTTCAGGATTAAATGATAAAATCTTATGGGTTTCACAACTTTATTAGACACATTTTTTTAATCTTTCCAATTTCTGGAAATTGAAGTTTTGTCACAAATGCCACTATGGCCTAACTTTGCCATTTTTCCAAGCTTCCCAAGTAAATTTGTTTTTATTTTTTTTCTTTTTATTAAGAGATTTTCTATTCGTTTTACGTATTAACCACAGATTCCCCTGTCCTCCCTCCTCCCACCTCCCCAGTCTTCCCCCCTCAACCAAGTAAATTCTTTACTGTTGTTTTCAAGTCCTATATCCTGAATTCAAGCTACTGTTAGATATCTTAGTGTCTTACATCTCTCATATTGCTGTGACAATATTTCAGTCCCAGTACTAGTTTTATATTTTATATTTTTGTGTTAAATCACTTGATGTATGCAATGAACATGTAATATTTTCATATTCCTGATTGATTCTTGTCTTTGCAGAATGATGGCTAATCAATGCTTTGGAACAGTTTCCTTCATACACCGGGCAGCAAGCTTGCTGTTACCAGTGCAAATGGTATTTCTGTATGTCTCTTCACCTACAGATTAACTTGACTTCATTTAATGATTTTAAGTATCTCAAGATTAGAAAGAAAATCGAGTTCCAATACTTCTCTCTTGATTTTTATTATTATCACTATTTGGCTTGGTGGTAGGGTCTCTGTGTATCTTACTTTTAATCTACCCCTTGGCCCAAAGCAAGTCATATGCTCAATTTCAGACTCAAGAGATATAGAAAATAATTCTAGCTCATCATGAGTGGAGCTCAAAAGTCTCATATAAAGGGAAAAATGCATGAAGAGGAAGAAAAGTTTGGAGAAAATTTTGCAGTCTAATCTGACACGACATGCATATTTTAGGTAAGATTGATTACAATTTTACTATTGCTAATCTACTTAGAATTTATTAAATTGTTATATTATATTCATTATAAAGATCATTTATAATTATTTCAAGGAAGTTTTATGGTTATAATAATCTAGACAGGTCTCTAACTATATTAAATTATAAATATTGATGCTTTAAAATAATGTCTGAATTCAAACCATGCAACGAATCATATAAACTCATGCATTTGATTGACCTTATCTTAATAAAATTATAAAAGGTTATAACTATAAGAACACTTGATATTAATTCTTTTTCTGTTGTGCTGTATGACCAGTTTAAATGCTGTCTCAAGAATCATTAACTTTAAAACCTTGGGCTTGTATTAAATTAAGTTAATGAATAAGTAATCTCTCTAATTAAAGTGGAAAATTCAACAAGTCATATACATCATCTTATGCTGATAAGTTAATATTCTAAAGCTGAACTCAAAAGCTCTCATTTCTCATCTAATTAGATGTTTATGTAAGTTTGCATAAGCTTAGATCTAGATCATTAAATGAATAAAGCTTTGGTATCAGAAAGAGTGGATGACTGATAATTCAAAATTAATTTTAGAGTACTTAAGACTTTCTATTAAACATGATAATTTAGTCCCCATAATTAAATGTTTTCCTGACTCAGCATAATTCTCTCACCTGTGATTCTGTTAAGTTTCGTTGTGTTTGTGAATCATTTACTAATAACATTAAATAGCCAATAAATAATAATATAAAAGGGACTTTTTAAACTTCTTGAAACAAATAAAACTATACAAAATACACCAAAAAATACCTAGAGTTTATAGTAAAAGCAGTAAGCAGCAAGTCTATAAATAAATGTTTATATCAAAAAACTAAATATAGAAAATACACTCTGACAACAAAAATACAAAAGGTATTTTATATCTCAGGTGCAGGAAATTCAGTATCCCTGCACAATAACAAATGCTGAACAAATTAGGTATAGAAAGAATATACTTCACATAATAGATGCCATATAGATTGATTTGAATAAAAACATTGCAACAAGTGAGGAAAAGCTGAAATTTTCATAAGATCTATGACTAAATTAGGAGTCATCCTTTCAGTGTTTTGTTCAATGTAACACTGACAGTCATAGCCAGGGAAATCAGGAAAGAGAAAAGAACAATTAGCACCAAAGTTGGAAAAGCAGTCAATTAGTCAGGATTTACGCTAACATGATATCTACCAAATCCCAACACTCCACCATAAATGTGTCACAACTAGTAAATAAGGTCAGCAAGGTTGCAAGATTAAGAAAAGAAAGAAAGAAATCATGTACTCATGGTTGCCTCCAAGCCTCTGAGCAGGCTATTCCTCTTTTGTTCCAATGTTGTCTTCAACACATAATTTAAATATGACAATGTATGTAGGGCTCTTGTCCTTTGTGTTCCTCTCCATTTCAGTTACCTCTTGCTGTGTAACAGAATGCTTCCACACTGACTGGCTTCAGACAACCAAGGTGTATGATTTCTCAGGTGTCTTGACTTTGTTGGGCTTAGCTGGGTGCCTCTGCGCTCCACATGTGGTCATTCACTTAGCAGCATTGAACTTGAAAGCTGGGCTGGCTGGCCTGGGGCAAAAAAGACAAACAAGGTTTTCCTCAAATGTTTGGATACTTGGCACTCTTTCATGTGGCCATTCAATGTGGCAGATGTGGCTTCCTCACAGTACCATGGTTTCAGGCGAGTTACACTCTTATGTGGTAATATCTGTTTCTTGTTAGAACAAAAGAAAGATAACTAGTTCTAGCTAACATCCCACAGGACATTTCACAAGACACATGTTCAATAATACGGTTGTTTTTTTATGGTTAGAGATTCTAGAAATCAGATTCTTTCAACAGACACAATGCAAAAATCTGCTTATAAATAATGGTCATATTGTTTCAAGCCAATTTTGTGCTGAAATGATCCTTTTTTAAGTCTGAAATTTTAGGCAATCCAGAGGCAATGCTTTCTTGTAATATAGAAATCTTGAGCGCACACCTCCTGGGACAGCCATGACTGGGTGAGGAGAATTCCTATTTCCCTTTCTGCCCTACATCAATTGTGACCTCTGCGTTGAAAACAAAGAAAAGACAATTTCAGTGCTCAAAAGGCACAAAATTCGCTGTATGAAGGACAATACTGGCAACTTTCCAGAAACCTGGAGGCCATGGCTCATCTGCAAATCATGTACATATATTTGCATGAATTTTATTTTGATTAGTAGCCTCAGCCCATGATGGTGCTTAGGATGAATGAAACATTTTACATATATGAATAAATAGACAATTTAGTAGTCTTACTGCTTGTGGCTATGTGCTCTCTGTTCTCTCTTATTTTCCTTATCCATCAACTTCCTGCCATACCTACTTTTAAATCAACCATGGATGTGTTTGTTTTCTTTAATATATTGATTCTGAACAGGTTGTAGAAACTGGTGTATGTGTGTGTGTGTGTGTGTGTGTGTGTGTGTGTGTGTGTGTGTGTTTATTGGTTCACTCAACCTAACTCTATTATAACCAAACGCTTTGTGACTTAGAAACAAAGTTCTTTATCTTGACTGACACAAGTTGCCATCTTTTGTGGGACCAACAGATAAACTATACAATTGAAAGAACTCCACAAACTAAAGTATAACTTTAGGGACAAACAAATAGGTTAACCATTATCAATTTATTTATTTATTTATTTTGGTGTTTTTTTTTTTTTTTTTTTTTTTTTTTTTTTTTTTTTTTTTTTTTTTTTTTTTAGACAGGGTTTCTCTGTGTAGTTTTGGTGCCTGTCCTGGATCTCGCTGTGTAGACCAGGCTGGCCTTGAAATCACAGAGATCAGCCTGGCTCTGCCTCCCGAGTGCTGGAATTAAAGGGGTGCACCACCTTCACCCAGCCCATCATCAATTTTTAATAAAGCAGAAAAAGGGTATTGCTACCTTAGCAATATTGTTCTTCTAAATTCTAATCCCTCTGAATGGGACCTGCTTTCCCATTCTCCCTCTCTCTCTCTCTCTCTCTCTCTCTCTCTCTCTCTCTCTCTCTCTCTCTCCCTCTGTGTATGTGTGTGTAAGCTGTCTTTGACTTGAAGTAGGAGAATTTGTAGAGCACAAATATGCCATTGGTTGCTCTGAATGAAGTATATTGATATTGACATAAACAGATGACTAGCAAAAGAGCATGTCATAGAAAAACCTGGAAAGCATAGGCGTTGATAAAGTGGTGACTATTTTGAAGAACCCAAGATTCCCAAATACTACAAAGGGATCCATGGACACATATGAAAAGACAAGTAAAGAATACTGTTTCTTGCCAAAGGCAATGAAATCTTTCTCAGAAAGTAAAAGATTCTACTCTAGATTTAGAAATCATGATTTCTTTTCCATTTTCTTGCTGCTCCATTCTGCGTTATTATTTCTTTCTGGGTCTATTCTTGCTTATTTTATTATTATGAACTCTATACACTCATGTTGTTTGTAGTGTTCCACTGTATGTAAAGCTTCTAAAAGAAATTTGTAAGTTCATATTGGTACTGGTTGTTACATGAATAGATAGCCTCACTGATGAAAGACAAACAATGTTTGTTGGCCAGGGAAATGGCTCCACAGGTAAAGGCACATGCTGCCGAGCCAGAGGACCTATGTTTGATTCCCATGATCCCCATGGGAGAGGAAGAGGACTGGCACCTGCAAGCTGTCCTCTGACCTCTCTATGCACACCACAGTATGTATGCTCACAAATGTAAATACATGCACACAATCAATATTTTTAACCAACAAAAAATATTTGTCCTTCTGATATTCAGAGCAAAGGACAGTATATAAAATTATTTCAGAATATGCTTAATGTCTTTAGTTCATAAATTAAAAATATGATGACTTAGTTACAAAAGGTTACAAATGTTACAAAGAACTAAAATAATGGTACTAACTAAGATAAATATTATCATAAAGATTATTTTAGGAATTTTGGTTAAAATGAATGTGGAAATTGCATTAACTCATGGGTGGGCAGAGAAGAAAACCACTATGAGAGATATGGGATAAGGAACTGATCACCATACTGGAGACTTACAGTTATGGGAAATGATAAAAAGAACTATGCTTCCTTTTCTATGAATGATATTCATTCTTCTCCTTTCTGTGGGTTCTTAATTTTTCAACATCCAGCAGTTTCCATATTGATTTAGAAGTGATACTTCTTTAGGAGTCTCTTATTTCTGCTGCCTCCAAATATCTTAACAGCCAATTCGTTTGGTACTATGTTCTCAAGAATATCTGAATGATGGAGTTGACTACATTCTACAGCAGTGAAGACAAAGGTGTCCCTCGCCAGGAGCAGATATTCATTATAAATATTAGTGTTTCTATCCTGAATGGTAGCCAGGCTTTATAGGAATCCTTTCTATAAGATCCAGGATTCCTAACGTCAGGATTTCTTCCCTGAAATTCCTGAGATGCAACGAGGAGAGGGTTATCCTTTGCCCTCATCACCTCAGGTTCTAGCAACAAGGACTTGGAGAACATTGCAGTGCATCTGCCACTCATGCTCATACCATTTCCATAACAACTGTCTTCTTTCTCTGATGCAAGCAGCCCATAATTTCTGCTAGAACAGAGGTAAATTGCTGTTAATTTGTAAGTAGAGTGAAATCTCAGACCCAAGATACTTTTACTTGGCCCTGGGATACCAATTTCAAGTTAAGAGATTTATATACATTTAACTTAAGTTATATAATATGAAATGGGAAGAAAATCAAGTTAACAGCTACATAAAATTTTGCATGGAAATAATGACGTCTATCTGTGACTATTATAATCAACTTTTCACCAGTTACTTGCATGGTCATGGCTGCTATTTATTACTTTTCTTCTGTTATTGTAGACGACATATCCACTTTACACTCCAAAAGCACTTTAGTCCATTGTGTTATGCTTGACAGGGCAATCCACACTTGTATTTATCTTCAAGTGTTGGACCATCAGCCAGTTTGTCTGACATGACACTAAAACATACACTCCATTCATGCTTCAGTTTTGCCCACGGTAATAACCCTGTTGTGTAACATGAATTGCTAAACGGTCTTATTAATTAAAAAAAAAAAAAAACTCAGAGCCAGATATTGGGGTAAAAGCTGAAAGATCAGGGAGGCAGAGCAGCAAGCCACTAGTTCTTACCCCTACGAAATCCTCCACCGAAAGAGATCGAGCTCCTCTCTCCACCCTGCCTTATCACTTTGTCTCTTCGCCAGCTCTATCACTTCCTGTCTGTCTGTACAGACCTCCGGACCTCTCTGGTTAGCTAGTGGCTAGCTTCTCCTTCTGATTTTCAGGAAAATTTTATTTGTTCAAGCACAAAGAAAATATCGCCACACTATTGTTCGTGGTATATTGCATTAAGGTAAGATCCAAGTAACTAAACATTGAATAAGTGATGTGTGATGCTTTTAAAAGTGTGACACATGAATTTGAATATCTCACCAGGAATAGTTGAATATTTTATTTTTGCCTATAAGCTTTCACCTACAGCAAATAAAAGGTTAAGGAAAATATGATAATTATACTACAGAATCTTATACAGTTTTAAAGAAAAGACAAAATTGTGAACTTTGCAGGTAAATGGATAGAACAAGAAAGTTTTATATTGATTGAGGTCATTCAGACCCAGGCAGACAAATGCTGCATTTTCTCTCTCATCAGAGGTTACAAATCTTCAGATGTTAGTATATAACCTGGAGTAACCACAGAAAGCAGTAAATTAAATGGGGACAATGAAGGAGAAGAGAAGAGCTACCTGTGGGAACAGTAGGATACCAGTGATATAAAGGAAGAGTAGGAAAAACAGGGGATCAGGGATTTAACTTAAAGGAGGGGCGATGTGGGAGCCTGCAGAGGTTTTCTAGTGAGATCTGAGCTTGCTTTACTCAGCAGGGCTGCATAAGGGGATGACTTGACCACATGCATGGTTACCTGGTGTTTGGAAGGGTCTATACTTGGCTGTGCACTGTGCTTTGATCTAGCAAGGGGGAGGTCTTTTGCCCTGCCCCTTGGCATTGTTATAAAAAGCCCTCTTGAAGAGACAGAAGGGGCCATTGGGTATTGATCCAGGTCCTCCCGAAGCTACCCTGTGTTTCTGTCTGTCTCCTCTCCACTGTCTTTCTATCTACAAATTCCTTATTCTTCTCTCCTCCTCATAGGGATCCTGTAAGAGGTGGGAGCTGGCCTCCCACAGAGAGAGGTGTAAGTACAGAAGTAGGAGGGAGGGGAAGAAAAACTAACACTAAGAGTGTTTGAAATCACTTTTTTTTAAGTTTAGTGAAAATCACAAGTATAATACATATAAGTATATGTATATATTTAATATATATTAAATGAAGTTCTTTCACGAGCTGATAATGCTATCCCCGTGAGCCATTGACTATCTAATAAAAACTCAGCAACATGTGTGGAAAAAAAAAAATCCCCTTTTGTGTTGTTGGTCACAGGCATCATGGAGACTCTCAAAACAATACAAGGAATTGCTGCTGTCCATTGTTGCTCCCGGAGATCCTTACTGCTGAAGACACCATGCGCTAAGACACAGGGCACAGAAGATCCAGGATGATCTGAAATGAAATGAAGATACATATGTATCCCTGCTGCCAGTATGAAACAGGAAAGTCTCAAGCTTGAAAGAAAGTAGAGAACTTGCTTACCAATCCATAAGCTGTTCATGGAATAAGATATCCTTATTATGACAATTTATTTTTACTTATTCTTTGATCTGAACTCATTTAAAAGCAATTGGAGTAAAATTACAAAAGATCCTTTATCCTCTCCCAACTTCTTTAGGGATATACGCTGCCAATTCAATTCTCATTTTGAGCCGTTCAGTGATTATCATGAGCAGTGAGGAGAATTTCTCTCAAATACAGTGTTCTGTACACTGTGTCCTGCCTATCACACAGACTAATTCAAAATAATGATCTTTTATGACATAAATAACTGCCTGGAATTTCAGAACACAAAGCCTGAGTTTGCAAAAGTACAATTAGATTGCCCAGGGACATGGCAAAATTAAATGAGAGTTGGTCTGAACTTCATCCTCTATTTCAAGTTTGTCTAGCCATCAGCTCCACGGCAATGAAACTGAGGGATACATGTCAAATAGAGTCGATTGCAGCTGTCCAAACCTCAGCTACCTGTGGCCTCGAAACAGCAGAGTATCTGCTTCCTACTACACTCAAGCACCAGCTTTCCCTCAAAAACTGCTTTGCAGATCAAACTCTAACATATGAGTAATTTTACCACTTCACTCTGATACTAGTTGATTTATTAAATAAAGACCAACAATTAACTAAGGACTTGAAAGTGAAAATACATGCTGAGGTAACCATACTTTTTGTTTCTTCCCTTTACAGAGTCCATGAGCCATCAAGCACATCATCTCAAACTTAAAATAATACACACATTTTGAAGCACATAGCATTAAATTTCATTAGAGTTTATTTCCCAATGCAGCCAAATTTGGTTGCTGTGGTAGACATAACTACAGATTCTGCTTTTAAGAAGCTATTAGCCAGGCAGTGGTGGCGCAAGCCTTTAATCCCAGCACTCGGGAGGCAGAGGCAGGCAGATCTCTGTGAGTTCGAGGCCAGCCTGGGCTACCAAGTGAGTTCCAGGAAAGGCACAAAGCTACACAGAGAAACCCTGTCTCGAAAAACCAAAAAAAGAAGAAGAAGAAGAAGAAGAAGAAGAAGAAGAAGAAGAAGAAGAAGAAGAAGAAGAAGAAGAAGAAGAAGAAGAAGCTGTATATTGCCAGTACCCCCTTGGGTCTTATATTCTTTGTAAAGAAGGGAAAAAACAAGGAATGGTCAATCTCTAAAACTAAATGAAGAAGTCCTATCAGTGTCATGTTAGAAATAAGCAAGCTGTGATCCTCTGGAGTTTAGAGACTTACCCTGTGTCATGCACGTCCTATTGGACAAGCAGGAACTCCATCTCTCCAAACCCCATTTTACATTTTTGAACATCATAGATTCCTATTAATTGACAGAAATTTTTAATAAGTTATTTCAATTAATAATTATTACATCTTATAATGTGGCTGAAATTATAAACTATGTACTGTTGTTTCACTCTAATAGCTGATAGATGAAATACAAACTTGACTATTTCTCAACTTCTATTACTAACCCTCAGGAATTTAAAAGGGGCTGAAGAATATTTACATTACTTTTCTTGGCCTGGAGACCTGAAAAATACATATAATATATGAGCAATCATTAAATGTCAAACCAATTTTTATTCAGTAGAGTTTCGAAAGCATGTATAAACCTTTAAGTGTGAAACAAGAATGCTATTCAATCAGGAGGGAATGTCATTCTTCCCAGCGCCCTTGTTAAACACTGCTTTAATGTCATACAACATGTAATTTTGAAAATTAACATAGATTAATGAAAAATGTCCAAATTCTGCAATATCATTTCGTTTTTACCTCTAGTCATAACTTCCTTTTTGATGACCTTTAATTCTGTTTCTAAGCCCACATATATGTGCTTTGTCAAACTTTCTTGTGTAATAGAAATATAAAAGAGAAAAGGAAACTGCAAAATACAATAAGACAATGGGGAAGAATTTATTCCCACATAACTCTTCATTCTTCAGATCACCCTGGTGAATTGTCACTCTTACTAGACTTTAGAAAATATGGAGATCTACAAATTGAATGTAGAACTCTAGCCAGAAATTTATTATTTATATAAAGTGTGGTAATTAAGTATTCTGAACTGAATATTTATGTTTATCTTTCATTTTTCTTTTTGTTTGTTTGTTTTTCGGGACAGGGTTTCTCTGTGTAGTTTTGGTGCCTGTTATTGGTGAAATTATTATGTCCACTCCACATAGTTAAACGGATATTTATTTAATGGCGCAACTCACAAATTAAGGGATAGGTAGGTCGCAGGATCTGGGGAAGGTGTATCTCAGTCCAGCGGTGTTCTCTGGAGCTCTGCTCAGTCCACCTCCACCGTTCAGGGTCCCGGAACCGAGAGAGCTCGCCTATCCAGCTCTCGGGTCTCCAGGTGCCTCCCCTGGCCCCGCCTCGTAGGCGTGACAGTTGCCAGAGTCTCAATGGGGGTTGGAACTTCCAGATCCAAGCTGGAATGGCTACCCACTACAGCCTGTCCTGGATCTCACTCTGTAGACCAGACTGGCCTCAAACTCATAGAGATGCACCTGGCTCTGCCTCCCAAGTGCTGGAATTAAAGGCATGCATCACCACTGTCTGGCTCAACTCTTTTTGTATTAATACAGAACTGAACTATTTGGGCCCACATTGTGAACTTTTACTTGGAAGAAGTTTAAAAAGCAACCAAAAATAATATTAAAATTGTTTTACAACTTGCACTGGAAAAATTGTCTTCAAAATTCATGCCATGAATGACTGATTTACCCATGAAAACATTATAACGTTATATCATGCTTTTACATTAAGTACATCCTCTTTCAGTGAACAGTCAATGTCAAGTAGATGGTCACTAAGCACTCACAATTTACAAGTTGAGAAGAAAAAAAAACAGTGAAGTAAATAACACAAGTATGAGATAGATTGCAAATCACAGTATAATGGTAGGAAAAACAATAAAGAATAGAAGAACATGATGTAAAGAGATTTTCAGGAGTACAGAAATAATACTTTCTTTTTTCCACATAGAGAGGCTGTTGCAAATACTTGGTTTGGAAATTAAGTGGAAGGTATAATGCCTGGACAGGAAATCACCTCATCAAACATGCTCTAACACAAAGCTGGGGCTGGAGCAGATACCTCTTAGTGTAAGGGCACTTGCTTTGCAAGGCTGAGGACCTGGGTTTGGACCTTAGGCATCCACACAACAGAGATGGTCACATAGGCCTGTACCTCCAGCTCAGAGGGAAGCAGAAATAGAAGCATTATTGGGACTTGTTGGTCAGCCAGCTAGCTGAGAAAATGGGGAGGTAGGATTCAGTGAGAGATCCTGTCTCAGGGAGATAAGACAGAAAAAAACAGAGCAGGGTAACCATCATCTTTTTCTGGATTTTGCAGAATCATATACAGGTATGCATGTCCACATATTCATGTACATGCATATATATGTACATATGTATAAATAAATATGTATGTAAATGCATAAGTATATTAGTTACATAAATAAAACTGTTATATGAGCGGAGAGATGGCTCTGTGGTTAAGAGCACTTGCTGCTCTTACAAAGGACCTGAATTCAGTTCCCAGCTCCCAGATCTGAAGGTTCACAGCCACCAATAACTCCAAGTTACAGAGATCTGATAGCCTCATCTGGCCTCCTTGGACACCCCGACATATGTATTTGTACACATGTAAACACACATACAAATAAACATTAAAAAATAAATCTTTAAGAGTGCAGAAAACGCTCATGTCTCTTTTGATCAAAGTTGAAGTCTCAGCTACAGGATGAAATGACCAGTAACCCATAGTTTGGCTTTTAATAAACACAGGAAATCAATCATTAATGTTATAATATTGTATGCTTGCTATTGTCCCCCAAAATCACATTTGAAACTTAACTCCCAAGCAACAGTGTTTGAAGATGGGCATCACGGAAGCTGCTCATGTTGTCAAGGCTCTGCCCTAGGGAACAACACATTAATTGGTCCTTACCAACCTATGTGTGTTGTTCAAATCTTGGGTGGTCTTTTAATAAAAAAAAAACCCAGAGCCAGACATTGGGGTGAAAGCTGAGAGATCAGAGAAGGAGAGCAAGCCACAGCCAACCTCACCTTGCCAACTCCTCAACCAATCCTGTTTCCAGGAATCCTCAGACTGAAAGCCTCTGAGTCATCACTAGAATTGGTCTCAGTTGAACTGCCTTAGTTCCTGTTTCCTCACACCTTATATACCTTTCTCGGCCATGCCATCACTTCCTGGGATTAAAGGTATGTGTGCTTCCCAGTACTGGGATTAAAGGTGTGTGTGCTCCCCAGTACTGGGATTAAGGGTGTGTGCCACCATTGTCTAGTGGCTGACTCTGTCCTCTGATCCTCAGGCAAGCTTTATTAGGGTACACAATATATCACTACAGCCCATTTTGTCCACCCTTCTTGTATCATGTAAGTATATAAAATTCATCCTCTCTTGCTCTTCCACCTTCTACCACTGAAGATGAAGCCAGAGGCTATCTACAGATGCCAGCACCTTCATTTGGGACTCCTCTGCCTTCAGAAGTATTAGAAACAAATTCCTACTTTAATGAATTCTCTAGACTCAGTGTTTCCTTAGGACCATTTGTTATAAAGAGAAATTTCTTTGATGAGAGGTGCTGGCTAAACTATTTTATGTAATGTAAGTTTCCCAAGTAATTAAAATGTTCCTAGACTAACCTTAAGTTAATTTTAACTATAACTTTCTCTTTATATTTTAATTTGCTTTAATTTATAAGAAAACTCATTTTGAAATATTTAAAAATACTTCTCTTCTTAAATTTAATTATATTCTCTTAAAAATTGTTAAAATACTGTTTAATATAATTTAGAATCCTCAACATTGAGAATTATTACAAGTTGATACCCTTTTAAAATATAAAAATGCACATATCAATACATCACAGAATACTTCATTGATAGGCACAATAATTATGTTTTTGTGTACGATAAAAATTAATTTTAAAAAACTTCTTATGAAACAAGGAGAGATTCTAAAACGTTTAAAAACCTGAAAATTTAAAATAAATAGAAAATCTCCTAAAAGAAGTATTGTCTAAATGTTTAAGAACTGGAAATAGTGAAAGAGAGGGGTTTTAAAACATATTCACAGACCGCCGATAAACAGAGATGGCCATGGTGCTTATTTTTTCAAAGTTCTAATTCCTGATCAAGACAACATGATGAGCAGTGAGATTATTCAGGCTGGATCCACACCGCAGTCTGGGAAACGAATCCCTCCACTGTCTAATTTCCTAATAAAAATTCAATGACTGCTCAAAACCATGAGATGCGAAGGAGTATTTTATACCGACTTTGAGCAAAAGCAACTGCAGAAAATGAAATGGAATTTATGAAAATAATAAACCAAGAAAAGGAAAATAAGAACTCTGCTTTCTTATGCTTATTGGATTATGACCTTATGGCTAAGGCGTCTTCTCACAGGGCAAGAATGATACCAGATAAACACAATGGGACTCAAACTTTGATATTTCCCACTGGAAAAAATGCTAGAAACGTTTGTATTTAATTATACATGAGAGTCATTTCAAAGGAAAGAAATACAGATGTTAGATATTATGTTTCACATTGTTGCATGGTTTATAGCCAATCTTTAAAATCAGTTTGGAGCAAACTTATTGGAAAACACTGGTTTTTTATTAACAAAAATAAGAAGCTTTAATTATATTGAAAAAAATAAATACGTTTTGTTACTAAGAATGAAACAAAGGAATGGAAGAAATGGCAAATGACCACTGGTGGTCAATAAAAGTAAGTACTGATATAAAGTGAGATGTCCTGAATCTATCATGGTGCAAATAATTAGCCAACCACAATAACACTTTTCAAGGGCCAAATAGCAGACCAATTACAGAGAATAATAGAAATCTTCTATTTTATGACAAATAATTTCAAAATTGATGGCTAGAATGCCCAAACATGCAAAATTTGTTAAAAATAATAAAATAGTATCAGTAGTTGAGCTGCATATGTTATATGACTGATGTGCCTCTCTGCTTTGAGTTTTGGGGTTAATAACAAATGCTGGCCAGAGAACATGGTATAGCAAAACTACCTAGATGACAGGCTAAGAAGCAAAGAGACGATAGAACAGAGTGGATTCCTGTGTTCCCCTCAAAGTACGCGCCTCTCAATGGACTTAGGAATTCTCATTCCATAAAAAAAATAAAGAGGAAAGTGGTAATTAAGGAACACGAAATATCTACAAAAGTCTGCTCCTATCCTGGTTAAAAGACTTAAACAGTTGTTTACATCACAACTGTTCCAGAACATTCTGAGCATCCACCCCTTACTGTCACAGGCTCTCCATCCTTATAAACAGACTCGGAGACTTAGGAGCAGAAAGTATATGCAGACATACTCAAGATAAATGACTAGGAGGTAAAGAAACAGAAATAGAATATGGGGACATTGAAACAGTTAAGATACCTCTGGCTAACCCTGGAACCTGAAGCTTTTTCCGAGTTGTTCCATACTGTGGTCTTGGGACAGGCCTTTGTATTTCTCTGTTCACCAATTGCTGACTTCGGAAACCCAGAAAAAAAGAGCATGATTTGATGAGTGACCTCTCCAAACTAAGAGCAAGTCCTGGGAAGGAGCTCAGTCGAAACCTTTGCTGCCAAGATACTTAAGAGCCTGGGAAGTGAAAACCCCAGTCCCTGGAAGTCAAACGATCTGGACAGTAAACAACAGTCCCTACTGTTCTCACTGTCTTTAGAGACACCCTTAAGAGTTGCTGTTCATGCCCAGCTATAGTTGGTGGAAGAATCAGATCATCCAGCAAATCAGATTCACTCTTGTCCTTTATCCAAGACTGCAAAGCAATGAAGGAGGTACCCTGTTAATCTACCCCCTCCCCAATTTATTCTAATGTTTTTGTGCCTCCCAGAGCAGATAAACTTAGCAGACTAACACATGCCTTCTCCATGTTTTGAAGTAATGCTGATATAAAATAGCCTATTTTTTTGCTGAATCAGTCCAATAACAAATAGTACAGCTTGAACAATATGACTCATGATTTCACAAAGTCTTACCTACATTCCTGTTTTTAATATTATTATTATTATTATTATTATTTACATTCTAACCACAGTCCCCCCTTCCTCCTCTCTTCCCAGTCTTTCTCCTCCACCTCTCCTCACAATCCACTCCTCCTCTGTTTCTATTCAGAAAAGAACAGACTTCCCATGGATATCAACCAAACATGGCATATCAGGTCACAGTAAGACTAGGCACCTTCTTTCATTTTAAGGCAAGTAAACCCAGTTTGAGAAGTAGGGTCCCAAAAGCAGGCAAAAGAGTCAAAGACAGCCTCTGTTCCCACTATTAGGAGTCCCACAAGAAAACCAAGCTATACAACTGTAACATATATGCAGAGGGCTTGGGTCAGCCTCATACAGGCTCCCTGGGTTGTTGGTTCTGTCTCTGTGATCCCCTTGAGCCCAAGAAAACTCTGTGGTTTTCTTGACCCCTCTTGTTCCTACAATCCTTCCACCCCCTCTTCTGCAGGATTCCCTGATCTCCACCTAGTGTTCAGCTGTGGGTCTCTACATCTGTTTCCATAAGTTGCTGAATGAGGCCTCTCTGATGATAGTTGAGCTAAGCACTAATCTATGAGTATAGCAGACTATCATTAGGCATCATTACATTGATGGTGTGTGTGTGTGTGTGTGTGTGTGTGTGTGTGTGTGTGTGTGTGTGTGTGTGTGTGTTGATCATGTTTGATTCTATCCAAGGTCTCTGGACCATCCAGCTTCTGGGTTCTACCACCTCAGGCAGTGTCAGGGATAGGCTCCCTCTCATGGCATGGGTCTCAGGCTGAACCAGTCATGCCACCTTTACCTCAGCACATCTTGTAGGCAGGACAAATTGTAGGTAGAAGGTTATGTGGCTGGGTTGGTGTCCCAGTCTTTCCACTGGAAGCTTTGCCTGGTCACAGGAGATGGCCAGTCAGGCTATATATTCCCTATTGCTAGGAGCCTTAACTGGAATCATCCTTGTAGATTCCTGGGAGTTCCCACTGCACTAGGTTTCTCCCTCATCCCAAAATGCCCCTCTTTTCCAGTCATCTTTTCCAGTGTTCTCTTCCTCCTGATCCCACCAACCTGATTCCTCCTTTTCCCATCCTCATGTGGTCCCAGTCAACCTATGAAATCTATTCAATTTCCCCTTCCCAAGAAGAACCTATTCTATTTCCCTCCTTGAGCCCTGCTTGTTACTTAGCTTCTTTGGGACTGTGGATTGTAGCATGGTTATCCTTTACTTTACAGCTAATATCCACTTATTGTAAGTACATACCACATGTGTCTTTCTGGGTCTGAATTACATTACTCAAGATGATTTTTTTTCTAGTTCCGTCCATTTGCCAGCAAATTTCTGGATGTCATTGTTTCTAACAATTGAATAGTACTCCATTGTGTGAAGATACCACATTTTCTTTATCCATTCGTCATTTGAGGGTCATCTAGGTTGTTTCCAGTTTCTGGATATTATGAATGAAGATGCTATGAACATAGTTGAGTGAGTGACCCTGTGGTGTGATGAAACACCCTTCATCAGTATAGCTGGGTCTTTGTTCGTTGGTTTTTTATATAATTTCTTTATTGATTCTTCGGGAATTTCACCTTATGCACCCTAATTCTGCTTACTTCCCAGTCCCCCATATCCTCCCCTCACCCCTGCAAAGTCCTCCAAAAGAAACTGCTAAAAAGATCAAACCAAAAGAAAACAAAGCAAGCAGACAAACAAGCAGAAACAGAGATCGAGAACAAGGAATAGGAGACCATGGTAAATGAAGACCACATGAGAAAAGGAAGAAACAAAGTGCTAGAGAGGCCCACAGAAATCCACAAAGATACCCCCACAATAGACTGCTGGCAGTGGTCGAGAGACAGCCGGAACTGACCTACTCTGGTGACGGGATGACCAAACACCCTAATAGTCGTGCCAGAAACCCCATCCAAGGACTAAAGAAACTGGATGCAGAGATCCACAGCTAGGCCCCTGGTGGAGCTCTGGGAGTCCAATTAGTGAGAAAGAGGAGGGTTTATATGAGCAAGAATTGTTGAGATCAAGCCAAATGAATAGAAACACATGAACTATGGAGGGGCCCCCAGCTGGATCAGGCCCTCTGAATAGGTGAGACAGTTGATTGGCTTGAACTGTTTGGGAGGCATCTAGGCAATGGTACCGGGTGGTCCTGTGCTCATTGCATGAATTGGCTGTTTCAAACCTGGGGCTTATGCAGGGACGCTTAGCTCAGTCTGGGAGGAGGGGACTGGACCTGCCTGGACTGAGTATACCAGGTTGATCTCAGTCCTCCGAGGAGGCTTTGCCCTGGAGAAGGTGGGAATGGGGGGTGAGCTGGGGGGGAAGGGGAGGGGGGGGGGAAGGGGGAGAACAAGGGAATCCGTGGCTGATGTGTAGAACTGAATGGTATTGTAAAATAAAATAAAAGGAAAAAAAAGAAGAAAACAAAACAAAACAAAAACCTCTTCACTTCTCCATTTTTCCCACGTCTCCAATACCTCTTCATTCATTAATCCTGGTGACATTGGGAGTGGTGTGTCACACAGTATGCCCTCTGTCTGATCAGCTCTACTAGCAAGTGTTCATTGCAATGAATCATTGGTATGGTCCAAGGTCTCTGGTTTGTGGTATACCTTATCATGGGATCCTCACTGAAACTCCTCTGGGATATCCAGTGGCCACCCTGAGTCAGTAAATGGACTGTGGGTAACATTCCACAGGACCTGGCCCTTCATGAGCTCCAGCAGGTCCTAGATGGGGTAGATGTTAAGGTGGGCCAACCCAAGGGTAGACCTGGGTGGCAGCTGAGCTAGTCAGTCCAGGCCACTGGGGCCACCTGCCTCGAGTGAAGGGGTAGGGCCAGCTCTCCTATGCCATCAGGGTCAGTTCCCCCTTGCCAGTGGTGGGGAGTAGGGCTGTCTCTCCTGAGTGCAGGGAGTGAGCAGCTCACCTATGAGAGTCAGGGCCAGTTTTCCTGCTGTAGTATTCAATGAGAGGCAGGGCCAGGCTTCCCAGGGCCAGCAAAGGGCAGAACTGGCTCAGCATGGCCCTTCGATTTCATCACACATGGTTCCTATGGCCCCCTGAGGTGACACAGGTCACAGACATCAACCCAGACCACAGCTGCAGCTGGACCACAGACCCAGACATGGCCAACAGCAACAGCTTGCCCAGATGACATCCTGGCTCCTAGTAGAGGCACTGACCACTCAGATCAGGATGGCTCTGATAGCAGTATGGTCCATTTATTGAAGCTGCTTTCTTTTTCCCATTGTGTAATTTCGGCTTCTTTGTCAAAAATCAGATTTCCGTAGGCATGTGGATTTACATATGGGTATTCAACTCAATTCCATTGATCCATCTGTCTGTTTTTATACCAATATAATGCAGGTTTTTTTTTTTATTACTATAGCTCTGTAGAGGAAAGGTAGCCATGTTTACTATGTTAATCCTACTGATCCATGAGCATTTTCATCATCTGATATCGTCTTCAATTTCTTTTTTCAAAGACTTGAAGCTCTTGCCATACAGGTCTTTCACTTGCTTGGTTAGACTTACACCAAGCTATTTTATATTGTTTGTGGCTATTGTGAAGGGAGTTGTTTCCCTGATTTCTTTCTTCACACATTTAACATTTATGTATAGGAAGGCTACTGATTTTTTTTTTTTTAGTTAATCTTGTATCCAGCCACTTTGTTGAAGGTGTTTATCAGCTGTAGGAGTTCTCTGGTAAAAGTTTCGCATCACTTATGTATACTATCTTATCATCTACAAATGATACTTTGCCAATTTGTATCCCCTTATTCTCCATTAGTTGTCTTGTTGCTCTGGCTAGACCCTTTTGAAGTACTATATTGAGTAGATATAGAGAGAGTGGACTAGCCTTGTCTTGTTCCTGGTTTTCATAGATTGCTTTGAGTTTCTCGCCATTTAATTTGATGTTGGCGATCAGCCTGCAGTAAATTGTCATTACTATGTTTAGGTATGTTCCCTGCATCCCTGATCTCTCCAAGACTTTTATCAGGATTTTGTCATGGGTTTTTTTCAGCATCTAATGAGATGATCATGTGTTGTTGTTGTTTTTTTTTTTTATTTCTCTTTCAATTTGTTTATGTGGTAGTGTAAATGAAAACCCGACTTTATGTAGTGTTTCTTTTTTTAATCAAAAATCTAAATAATTACTTGCATCCTTGCAGGTCCAGATGAGTAAATGAGTTTGGAAAAGATGACCAAAAATAATATATATTGCCTCTAACATCTGAAACAACAAGGTATGTATCTTTCACTAATTAGGGTGGAATGTCTTGTCTCTTATCTCAGCATGGTTACCTTACCATCACCACCAAAGGTTTCATCGTTATGACATACCATTGAACTGTATTAACATCTGTCTTCTGTTATTTGGCATGAATATTTCTTCACATGATATTTTCCAGTGTTCAACAATTCTATCTGTCATTTTTAATTAGTGTAAAGACCTCAATGTAAGTACTTGAGAAGATAACCCAGACTACATTCCCTTGACTCCCCATATCCACTGAATCAAAGTCTTCACTTTAAAAGGTACCCCAGATTATTCAAATGTGCATCAAACTTGAGAAACATTGCCAAAGATCCTATTAGACAGGTGAGCAGGCATGACACAGTCTTAAGACAAATCTAGACAGACACATATCTGTTCCAAGTAGATAAGTTTCTTCAACCTTCACATAAGGACATTAGATTAGCCGGGCGGTGGTGGCGCACACCTTTAATCCCAGCACTGGGGAGGCAGAGGAAGGCGAATATCTGTGAGTTCAAGGATAGCCTGGGCTACAGAATGAGTTCCAGGAAAGGTGCAAAGCTACACAGAGAAACCCTGTCTTAAAAAACAAACCAAACAACAACAACAACAAAAAGAACACTAGACTATTCCCACCATGGTTATTTTCTTATCATGAGATACTTAGAAAAGCCAAGTAATGAACTGATACTTACAATAAACTTTGCTGGTCTTTAGACTTATATCACCCCATGAATTCATGAGATAGAAGATAACATCAATTCTGCAACAAGCCTTCTAATTCTCCACAGGTACTCATAATTATCTGTTAGTAGCTTGTGCTTATATGTTTCTATGTTCATACTTCTAGAATTATAAAAAAAATTGAGAGAACCCAAGAATCTTGTAACTGTTGTAACCATCCCTACCAAATACTCCAAATACTCAGTCTCCCTCCATCTGTATTACCTCTAATGGTATAACATAACATGCAGTGCTGTATCTTATCATGAATTGTCCATATTCCATCTCCTAGAACAAATAACTTTTCTCTCTGTACTATTTGCTTGTATTAGCAATTCCTTTTTTAAATTTTGTTTTGAATGTCTCCACCCTAAAGCAAGTTCCTCAGTCAAATAGCTTATTAGTTAAAAAATCAAATAAAATAACTGAATCCTTAAGTTTTCCAAGAAAGGCAGAGTCAAACTAGGATTTGAAAGCAGACAAAACAAGAGGTTACTGCATTGAATCAAGCCTAGTGGAAACAGGCAGTTAACACCTGGCTAGGATTTGGGAAGGCAATGCAAGAAGTTCTCCACAGAAGGGGAAAGTGTATAGACAACATAACATGAAAGGAATGAAAGTTAGGGGTGAAAGCAAGCCATCCATCATCACAAAGGAAGAAAGTAGACAATACATATTCTGACCCTTTAATTACCCTTCCCTCTTAAGTACATCAGCAGTTTCCATTGGCCAAACACCAGAAGGATGTAGTGGACCAGAAAGCCCATTGCTGTATTCCATTTCATTCTTCTTAAGGCAAAGAATAAAGTACAAAGATGTGGAGAACAGATCTATAGGTGCAAGCATAACTACTGAGTACACTGCAATTCAATATCTAGATTACAATGAGAGGCTTAAATCTCAAGAGGACATTTTATGCCAGAGTAAAGAAAATAATAAATTAAGTTTGCTTACTAAAAAGAGAACAAAGTCCAGAATGTCAATGAGATAAAAGGTCAACAATATCAAGTTATTTTTTCCTTTTATTTTATTTTACAATACCATTCAGTTCTACATATCAGCCACGGGTTCCCCTATTCTCCCCCCTCCCACTCCCTCCCCTCTCTCCCAGCCCACCCCCCATTCCCACCTCCTCCAGGGCAAAGCCTCCTCTGAGGACTGAGATCAACCTGGTATACTCAGTCCAGGCAGGTCCAGTCCCCTCCTCCCAGATTGAGCCAAGTGTCCCTGCATAAGCTCCAGGTTTCAAACTGCCAACTCATGCAATGAGCACAGGATTCAGTCCCACTGCCTAGATGCCTCCCAAACAGATCAAGTCAATCAACTGGCTCACCTATTCAGAGGGCCTGATCCACCTGGGGGCCCCTCAGCCTTTGGTTCATAGTTCATGTGTTTCCATTCCTTTGGCTATTTTTTTTTTCAATAATTGAGTAAAACCGAAATTTATTATAAGCCACAGTCGTCCTAGGGACCTCCATGCTATATATATATAGCCTCCATGGTTCTATGGGTTGTGGTCTGATTGTTCTTTATTTTATATCTAGAATCTACTTATGAGTGAGTACATACCATGACTGTCTTTGTGGGTTTGGGTTAGCTCACTCAGGATGATTTTTTCTAGTTCCATCCATTTGCCTGCAAATTTCATGCTTTCATTGTTTTTCTCTGCTGAGTAGTACTCCATTGTGTATATGTACCACATTTTTTTCATCCATTCTTCCGTTGACGGGCATCTAGGTTGTTTCCAGGTTCTGGCTATGACAAATAGTGCTGCTATGAACATAGCTGAGCTTGTATCTTTATGGTATGAATCAGCATTCCTTGGGTATATGCCCAAGAGTGGGATGGCTGGGACTTGAGGTAGTTCGATTCCTAATTTTCTGAGAAACCGCCATACTGATTTCCACAGTGGTTGTACAAGCTTACATTCCCACCAACAGTGGAAAAGTGTTCCCTTTGCTCCACATCCTCTCCAACATTGACTGTCATTGATGTTTTTGATCATAGCCATTCTGACAGGTATAAGGTGGTATCTCAGAGTGGTTTTGATTTGCATTTCTCTGATGATTAAGGATGTTGAGCATTTCTTTAAATGTCTTTCAGCCATTTGTGATTCTTGTTTTGTGAATTCTCTGTTTAGCTCTTTAGCCCATTTTTTAATTGGACTGTTCAGTATTTTGATATCTAGTTTCTTGAGTTCTTTATATACTGTGGAGATCAATCCTCTGTCAGATGTGGGATTGGTATATATATTTCTATTCTTGTTTGAGGTACTATGTTTATGTAACTCATTTAAAATTGTAATGGATAATTAAAAATAGATTAATAATTAGTCATTTATGATAATCATATTTGTAGCCATGTTAGTTAAGTCTTCTAGGTATACATAGATATATTTCAGATAGATAGGTAATCTTCAAACACTTCATAGACCTAGAGAATATGGCATTTAAATAACTTAGAGTTCTGTTGACATGAGACACAATTGCTCCTGGCTGCACCAATTTGATCCCGAGAGAATGTTGGGCTTCTAAGACATTTCCATTTGGAAGTTTGTCTTTTTGGCACAAAATGGCCTACTGGTAAAGAACTGCCCTTGCCTTGACGGCTGACAGTACAAATGCAATGCTGTCCTTTCTGGACAAGCAGGACACAAGGAAAGCGACCACTGTACTCTGCCAAGACAGGTAATATGGTCTCTCAAATTCCTGCTTCTGAAAATGGTCTGTCAGATACTCTAGGCTGTAGCCAGTTTGAATGCACCAACAATGCTGAGAAACATTATTAGGTGACTGTCCAGGCTGCCAGCTGTCTTGGTCTACTCTTGCAAGTTTCCCGAAAGTTGCTTGCATCCATCTACCATTCTCAGGTACCATTATGTTCCTTCTCAGGTCTTTGATGTGGTTGAAACTAGATAGTTGTAATTTCCTCAGTTATGATAAAAGATAAGTTAGATATAAAACCTTAAACTCACAAATATAAGATAGATAGGACATCTTCTTTAATATTGTAACTATAATTCTTGCTCGGTAATTGTTTTGTTATATGTAATTTTACCATGTTAAAGTTAAAACCTTCGTTTTTAAAAAAAGAAAAAAAGGGAAGTGCTGTGGATATTGCTCTATATAAATAAAACACTGATGGCCAGTGACCAGGCAGGAAGTAGTTTGCCAGGCAGGAAGTAGGTGGGACAAGGAGAGAGGAGAATTCTGGGAAGCAGAAGGCTGAGGGGGAGACACTGCAGCCACCGCCAGGACAAGCAACATGTAAAGACTCTGGTAAGCCACCAGCCACGTGGCAAGGTATAGATTTATAAAAATGGGTTAATTTAAGATAAAAGAACAGTTAGCAAGAAGCCTGCCACGGCCATACAGTTTATAAGTGATATAAGCGTCTGAGTGATTATTTTATAAGTGGATTGTGGACTGCAGGGCTTGGGGAACCTGGAGAGAAGCCCTCCAGCAACATATAGTTTTGGCTCCTTTGTCAAAAACCAGGTGTTCATATGTGCATGGATTAATGTCAGGGTCTTCAATTCGATTCCATTGGTCTGTATGTTGGTTTTTATACCAATACCAAGCTGTCTTTATTACTATAGCTCTATAGTAGAGTTTGAGGTCAGGGATGGTGATGCCTCCAAAGGTTGCTTTATCGTATAGGATTCTTTTAGCTATCCTGGGTCTTTTGTTTTTCCATATAAAGTTGAGTATTTTTCTTTCCAAGTCTGTGAAGAATTGTGTTGGGATTTTGATGGGGATTGCATTTAATCTGTAGATTGCTTTTGGTAAGATTGCCATTTTTACTATGTTAATCCTACCTATCCATGAGCATAGGAGAGCCTTCCATTTTCTGATATCTTCTTCAATTTCTTTCTTTAGAGGTTTAAAGTTCTTATCATAAAGATCCTTCACTTGTTTAGTTAGTGTTATCCCAAGGTATTTTATATTATTTGTGGCTATTGTAAAGGGAGATGTTTCTCTGACTTCTTTCTCAGCCCTTTTATCATTTGCGTATAGGAGAGCTACTGATTTTTTTGAGTTGATCTTGTATCCTGCCACTTTACTGAAGGAGTTTATCAGCTGTAGTAGTTCCCTGGTAGAGTTTTTGGGATCACTTATGTATACTATCATATCATCTGCAAATAGTGAAAGTTTGACTTCTTCCTTTCCAATTTGTATCCCTGTGATCTCCTTTTGTTGTCTTATTGCTCTAGCTAGAACTTCAGTACTATATTGAATAAATATGGAGAGAGTGGACAGCCTTGTCTTGCAAGTTAATTTTTTAAGATTTGTTTAGTTTTATTTTATGTGTACAGATGCTTTGCTTGCATGTATGTCTGTGTGCCATGTGTGAACATTGATTACAGAAGCTAGAAGAAGGCATAAGATCTCTTGGAACTGGAGTACCATGTGGTTGTGAGCCACCAAGTGGGTACTGGGGGTCAAACCTGGGTCCTCTGGAAGTTATAAGAGCCTGATGTTAGCACCATCACTTGACTGACATTTCCTTTAACTCTTAAAACCAGTTTTGAGTTCCCCTTCACCAAGGCACCTGCTTGGTCTAGGAACACATAAAAAGCAAAATGTTACCTAGATTTGCAAGGAGATTACAATCTAGTGAAGACATAAAAACAGAAAATGTTATTCCCCATAACAAGTGTTATGTCAGAAGTAAGCACGAGACCTTAATGAATGAACTTAGGCAGACTGTTAGATGCAGGAAGTACCCAACTGGGTTGTCTGTCTAGACTGTTAGGGTTTGCAAGCGTTAACTAAGAATTGTGAAAAAATCATTCAGAAGAAACATTTGAGGCAAAAGCAGTGTACAAAACAGAGAAAATTGTGAAAGTTTCAGTCCATTATGTCTGAGACTTATGCACATTATATAATACAACTGGACATTAATATCCATGTGGTTAGTAACAAAGTCATAGCAAGACCTTTACATGGTAAAAAGAAATACATGTATACCACCCCTTAAACTCTATATAGAGTGAAGAGGGAAGATTTAGGAAAATGTGAGACTTTTGGAATAGGCTGGATCTGAAAGGAAATTCACTTGCTCATTGAATTTTTCTTCCTAGACAATACTAAAGATACCCTGAAAAATCTTCTGGACTGAGACTCTACATGTGTTGCTAGAAGTAGTTAGCACATGATGCTCTTGCAGAAGATCTGGGTTTACTTCCCAGCACCCACACTGGGCAGCTCACAGCTGCCTGTGTCTCCAGTCCCAGGAAACCCAACACCTTCTTCTGCCTCCCACTGGTTGAATATGGTGAAAAGAAAAGACACACAGCCAGGCACACACACATACACATAAATAAAGATAAATATTAGAAATCTTTTTATCTTTTTTTAGATTTTAAGATGAACTTTATTTTAGCATCACAGAAAAAAGTAAGAAATATAAAAAGTTCTTAAGCCCAGTTCCCTCCATTCTCAATGTCTTACATCATTGTAACACACTTGTTATAATTAAGAAAACAAATTTGATATATTATTAATTTTATTTATTTATTATTTATTTATTTTTGGTTTTTAACAACAGGGTTTCTCTGTGCCACAACAGTCCCCTTGTTTAGAGTTCACACTAATGATGGCTGCCCACCTGGTCTTCTTTCTGAGAGCAGGTAACTAGTTTATGCTTAAGTTTTCAAATATTACAATTATATTCCAAATTTTCTCCAGTTACCTCAAGTAAAGTATCCAGGAGCTGTTCTTTAGTGTGGTGATATTTTATTTGTGCTGAAATGTGATATTTTATTTGTATGTTAATGAAGTTGCCTGGCTAGCTCAGTTGGTAGAGCATGAGACTCTTAATTTCAGGGTCGTGGGTTCAAGCCCCACGTTGGGCACCATTTGTAGCTTAAGTTTTCATGTGTTCTGGCCTGCCAGCAGTCAGAACAAATCTCTCCCACTAGCGTCCCCCAAATAAACACACAGAGGCTTATATTAATTAAACTGCTTAGCCATTAGCTCAGGCCTACCACTGACTAGCTCTTACATTTCAACTAACTCATATTTCTCATTTACTTTTAGCCACGTGGCTTGGTACCTTTTCCCAGCTCTGCCTTTACATCTTGCTTCCTCTGTGTCTGGCTGGCAACTCCTGACTCAGCTTTCCTGTTCCCAGAATTCTCCTCTCTCTTTGTCCCACTTATACTTCCTGCCTGGCTACTGACCAATCAGCACTTTATTTATTAACCAATCAGAGCAACACATTCATAGCATACAGCACAATATCCATAGCACTTCAGTCCTAAATTTATATATTATTTTTCCAGAGTTAGTTAACTACATAGTCATTTACTAAAAGTGTTGTTACTATTAATTTCCTTAGCAATGGTAGCCTCTTTTGAGTTTGAGAGGCTCTCAATACAATTCTTAGGCTTTGATAACAATTAAGTAGTGAATACTAAAAAGCCCCACACCACCTACAGAGGCAACTTATCTATGGATTCATGGGAAGATTAATAGGCTGTTATTAAGTCAGAATAATAAAATAAAGATCATGAATATGCACATCATACATGGGCATTTGATAGACAGACAGATGTACCCATTCAGAGACTGAACCTTATCCCTTCTATTTCTGTTTGGAAATGGAAACGATCCTTAAAATAAGGAGAGTGAGTATATAATAAAGGAGCAATCAACCAGAATGACCAAAATAACAATGAACAGCCATAGCAAACACAGATGAAAGAAAATTGGAGCAAGAAAAATTGAATGTCTTCCTCAAAAAATTTCATGTAGAAGTAGATGAAGACAGATGATTGAGGTGTGATATAAACAAAAGCAATCTGACTCATATTGGAGGGTGAAGAATATGAGGCCATCCTGGGTTAGATAATGAGAGCTTCTCATAAGCAAAGAACCTTCTTTATTCACTCAAAAAATGAGAAGGTCATTTTAGGCATAAAGACTCAGTGCAGCAGAAATTGAAGCTCAGTACTTGCAGAGGCTGTTATGACAAGAATATAGCAAGAATTTTACATCCACATTGACAAGCAATATTGAGAAAGAGCTAACCATAGCAATCCCCATACTAGGCTACCAGGAAGCCTGTTCCCCATCTGACCCAGGGGTAATGATTTCAGGGTCATCTATCAGTCCTTGAGACTGTGAAACTGAAATGGTCCAGATTGCAGGTGCACCTTCAGGAGAGGAAGTAATCATTTGCAACTGTGGAATTTTCAGAAGGAGTCCAGTGAATGTTTAAAATTGCAAATGTTGACATAAAAGCAGGCTAGCCAGCTGTGTAACTAATAGTTCTCTTACTCAAGACATCAAGGAAAATTAGGGAGTTAAATTACCACAAAATCTCTATGCATAAGAAAGTATTAGAAAGAATATTTACTATAAAACCTGAAAGGCATGCCAACAGCATTAATAGTAAGTTTAATAGATATTAATAGTGATTAATCCTTGCCCAGTGCCCCAGGGAGAGGTAGATCACCATCTGCTCCAGTTGCCCTTTTAGCAATTACCATTTGGGATCTTCAAATGACACCCTTTTATAATTGTAGAAGATTAGGAATAAATATATTTTCTCCATTTAATTTTCTTCTTAAGCATTGCCTTGATACTTTCCTTGCCAGACAGTAATAGTTTTCCTCTTAATTACAGAGCAAATAAGTAATATGACAATATCAGTCAATTAGACTTTCATACTATTGATTACAGAACAAGTATCTTATGTTATGTTAGAACCTTGACACACATCCTACTCCAGCTTTCACTCATGGCTAATTGGTCTCCAAAACTAGGTATTAACCAAAGCAAGTTAATCAGAGTTCTTCCCTAGGATTTTTTTTAACTCAGCAGAGGCAAATTAAGTACTTTCTTTCTTTGAAGGAAGTACAAGTTATGACTCTCAAGAAGCATGAGTAGCCATGTGCCACCAGTTTCATTAAGAGCTTCTGCAATGAAAGGGAAGGATGATGAGATGGAAAATTACAGCATCTAGCTCACTGGATTGGGAGGCTTAAATGAAATGATACATGGAAACCTGGTCTCCTCCAGAGTTATTTGCTGCATATACTTCTATGTTAAGACAGTCTGTACAAAATTGTGAATGCCCGCAATTCAAAAACAGGAGATTCATAGAAATCTCCCATCCAACAATAATTAATAGACATTTAAAATTGAGAAAAAAATCAGATTCCAATTGATGATAAAGAAATACAAGGATTCAGATGTTACAGTCCTGGGGGAATGATCCAACCTTTGAAATACATAAGACTGTTGTTTGGCACAAGGAAATTACTTATACTTTAGACATGGTGGATTCAAAGTAAAAGACAGTGGAATTATCCAGTGGCAAAATGAAAATAAATTCAGTCGATGGAGAAATATTAAATGCTGATTCTAGTAATATTGTGACACTTATGCAAAGACCAGGTAAAATTTTCTTTACTTCATTAAGAAATTTGTTGAAACCTAGATATTACACACACACACACACACACACACACACACATGCACGTGTGCACACACACACACATACACACACACACACACCTATATATTGTCATTGGCTGTTTCTTTTATTAAAACGATAAAGTTTAGTGGTTATAGCAGTGACTATGACCCACAAAGGCAAGCATGCTTGCAATGTAGCTTTTACAGAATGGTTTGGCTGGCCTCATTTCTACACTCTTAATTTTGTGCAATATTTGTGTCCTTTTGAATTCTTCTTGTACAGTTCCTCTTCATCAAAGCCATTTGTTAGGTACACAAAAGTCAGTTCTCTTATACAAACATTTAATGTCATTAAACTACATTAATGTTTTCTCCGGGGTTTTGGCATCCACCTATTCAAAGTGTGTGTCGATGAATAATTATAATCCAGTGAGTTCTGTGCTGTATCAATGACACAACTTTCAATACCAGAACGAGGGAACAGAAAAAAAATAAATAAATGGAAAAGAATTGATATGTCCACTGCAGAAAATATAGGATAAGAAGAGCCTCAAAGGGCAGCTGAGGCATGGACAAGCAAAATATCATCGTTAGTGAGGATGTGGGAAGAAAGAAAAGGGGTAGAAGACAAGGCGGGCACTTAGAACAACAGGGAAGAGGTTAGGTCCCAGCTGCAGGGAAAGACAAGCCTTTCACACCATTCTGTGACCCAAACTCTGCCGAGAAGGCTGGACTGTGTTGTAAGTGTATTATACAGAGCAAGAAGGGAAAGTGGGCGTCAGCAAAAGGGATGCCGTGATAACCTGCTGTGACAAGCAAAGCAAATGGGAAGCGTGTTGCACAAAAATAGACTATACAACCTTGTGGCTGTTCCTGATGTTGACAGAGGCAGAAGACATGCCTGACATGGAACGTTGATTATGGTGATGTCGGAAGATGGTATTGCTTGCTCAGGGATTCAGCCCGAGGTTATGATTTGCAAAAGACAAAGAAAGATATGTGACTGCAAAGGGTGTTGAAAAATAGCCAATAAAACTTTATATAATGCAATTATATAAATTTGAGATAAACGTGAAATGCTCTCCTCAGAATAATATATATTAATTTGATATTGATTTTTTTAAAAATGAATGTGAGGTAAAAGATATCCTGTAGTCGCCTCAGGCTGTAACACATAAGTAATCATCTCATACTTGTTTACTTCCCATAAAAGTCTTGACTATGTGGTTTTCAAAGACTTCACAATGTTTTAATATTGTATATCCTTTAAATGTTTCAAATATATTTTAATTATCAACTGCAGAAAGTAAAAATAATTGCTTTACAGAAGTGCTCTGAGAATTCAATATGTTAATCATTTTATACAAATAGACATCTATGATTTTTACAACTATTTCAGAAATTTTGACTTTACATTGTATCATGCCACATTTGTATAATTTTTAAGTAAGTTTGTGAAATTACAAGATGAGGCACAGTACCATTGTCATTTGCACAGTTAACTAGAACTCATTTTTTTATATACATTGGTGCTAAATATTTGTGTTTATAGAACAGGAATAAATGTTTCTTAAATGATAGACAGAAATAAACAGCATACTGCTTCAACAGGGGAAAAACATTTATAGATAAAATAAATACATAAATTTGTCAATGCAAAAAATATTTTCCATTAAATCTCATTCCCCCCAAAAAATTTAATCCCCATGTTTTATATTAGTGTGGTTATTTACACCATTTCTGTCATGTGGCAGCTACAATTTTTAATACACAAATTTGAGTGCTCAAGAAATAGCATATTATCTGCCATTATCTCAATTTTATTTCTTTCCAGTTTACTCTTTCTCCTTCAGACTTAGGATTACTTCCATCCTCAAGACAACCTCTTAGTTCCATCATCTTGACTCAACACCAAGACACAATGGGAGAGTGTTCACTTAAGGTGCCAGGCACTTCTGCCCACAGACATCCTCATCCACATGGCTTGTTCAGGTCTTCCATCCTTCTTCAACTTCCAGAACTTGACAAAGGCCCAGCAGTCTTTGAGGGGCCTCTTCTCAATAGAATTGCTAAGTGCCAGCACTCCTTCAGTTTATTTATTTTACTTACTCTGCAGAGAGTACTTCTTGGGAAAGAGAAGATAATCTCTCCCGAGGAGTCACAGTCCACTTACCCATTTCATTCATACCACAGCAATTTCTTTTACAGAGTCTTTAAGATAAATGCCTCTTTAAACTGCTCTGGCTACCTCCTTTCCTGTGGGAATCCAGCTGCTCAGGAGCATGAGTCAGTGGCTTTGGAGCTAAAAAAAGTACTCTGTCAGCATATCCAGTGTATTTTGCAAGTCCTGTGCCAAGAAGAGAGGACCAAGAAAACAATGTGGTTAAAGACAAAAGGATTGAACAAATAAGGCAGTTAATCCACAACAATGGAAATTGAGTTTCTAATGTTGGAAAAGTATGTACAATATGAAAAGGAGGAAAATCTTGTGTCTGTTGGAGACTTATACATGAATGTACAGTTTTTTAGAAAAATTAGTAAGAATGAAATGGATGATTTGTCTATAAATGGATACATTTTCCAGTTAAGAAGTCTTAAACCAGGAATATTCTGTGTCTAAATACACACTGTGCCAAGATTTTGGTTTGTAAATTCATTCTCCAATTAAAGAATCAAGTTTGTTGCCACTGTCATTACTGTTTAAATGGCTGACTCTAGGTCACAGGTGAGGAAAACATGAAACTAATTGAAATGGTTGGGTGTAACTCAGTGGTGGAGCACCTAACTGCTTTGTGAAAGGAACCCCAATCCCATAGATAAAAGGCAAGATTAATCCATAGAATTTTATGTAGAGAAATATGAATAAAGTCATTTGAAGACTAGATGGAGATATCAAAAGAAGAGAGATGTTGACTTGAAAGGCCCCATTGATTTTAGCTGGAAAATGGTTATCATTAAAATAATAGTAATAGCAATAATAATAGTGCACTATAACTACTTGAATAAATTTGGATGAGAGGAAATTGCTCTCTTGTTGTATAAGGTGAATGAATATAGACAGATTAGAAGAATAAAAAATTACTATTTTGAAATTCTTTCCTAAATGTTTAAAAGAGAGCCAATGACATGACTCAGGGACTCCTGGCACTCACCACCAAGCCTGATGACCTGAGTTCCATCCCTAGGACACACTGCAGCAGAAGAGAACTGACTTTAAGCTTTCTGACTCATAATACATGTGATGCATGCTAAAAAAAAAAAAAAAAAAAAGAAAAATAAGGTAGATAAAATAGATAAAGATAGATAGATAGATAGATATAATTTTAAAAAATCATAATGGACAAAAGATATAGATATGTAATTTTCCAAAGAATAAGTGTCAATTGTGGTGGAACATGCATATGAACCTAGCACTCTGGAAGCTGAGACAAGAAGCAAGTTTGAGGCTGGCCTGGGCTGTGTAGTGTAACACTAACTCAAAGATAGAGCATGAAAAGAGCCAATAAGCACATCATTAAATACTCAATGCCATTATTCTCAATTGAAATACAAATTAACACAATGATATACCACTAGCATTCCTATCCAAATAGATGAAGTTAAAAGAGACAGATATCCCTAGTAATAATGGATACTTATCTTGAACTGGCCCATCTCCTGTGACCAGGCAAGACTTCCAGTGGAAGGATTGGAACACTAACCTAGCCACACAAACTTTGACCCTTTGACCTACAGTCTGCCCTGTCTATGGGATGGGGGGGTGGCCAGAGACTATGGGAGTGGTCAACCAATGACTGGTCCAGCCTCAGACCCATATCATGAAAGTGAGCCCACCCCTGACAGTGTCTGGAGTGCCAGTACCCAGAGGCTGGATGGCCTAGAGACTGAGGATAGAACCAAACACAACTGGAGAAAAAAAAAGTCAACACAATGATGCCTAATGATATTCTTCTATACTCATAGATTGGTGTTGGCACCAATAACCCAGTTGTCATCAGAGAGCCTTCATCCAGTAACTGAGGTAAACAGATAAACAGATACAGAGACATACAGCCGAACATGAGGCCGGAGTTCCAGGAATCCTGCTGAAGAGAGGGAGAAAGGACTGGACAAGCCAGAGAGGTCAGGACATCACAAAATAAACACACACACACACACACACACACACACACACACACACACACACACACACACACACCCATAACCTGGGATCATAGGAACCAACAACCAGAGAGCCTGCATGGGACTGACCCTCTCTATAGATATGTATGTGACAGTTGTGTAGCTTGGTCTTCTTATGGGACTCCTAGCAGTGGGAGCAGAGGCTATCCCTAATGCTTTGGCTGGCTTTTGGGAGCCTATTCCTCATACTGGGTTCCCTTGCCCTGCCTTAATACAAAGGAGGAGCTTAATCCTACTGCAACTTGACATGTGATACTCATGGGAAGCCTACCCCTTTCTGAACAGAAACAGAGATGTGGATGGGTGGTAGAGGGATGGAGGGGAGTGGAGAAGCAAGTGGGAGGAGACAGGGGAAGGAAAACTGATGTTGGGGTGTAAAATAAGTAAATAAATTTAATAAAAAGAGATAGACATCAATGAGTGTCCATGGAAAAAAAATGATACTTTTAGATATTGTTGTTTGGAGGACTTCAAAATTGTGTAGCCACATTAGAAAATACTTTCATAGCTTCTCAAAAGATTAAACATGGAATTACTATAGGACCAGCCATTCCACTTACGGATATACAGTCAAAAAGAATAAGACATTTGTCTATGCAAAACCTGGAAATAAGCATTTTGTAGCAGTATTATGCAAAACAGCCACACTCAACAAGACGTGGTGTGTCGTGCACTGGGACACTGTTGATTAATAAAGAGAAATGGTGTGAGGATTTGTGCTCCACAACATAGAGATCTAGGGAACACACTCAATAAAAGGAGCTAGTTACAAAAGGCCACTTCTGGTATGACTCTATTACAGGAAATGTCAAAATATGCAAATCTATGCAGATAAATTACTCATTGCCTATGGAAGGAACAGGAAGGATAGGGGATTGTGGATAGAATTTAAGAACTATGATTTTCTTTCTGTTGTTGAGATAAGAAAGTTCTTTATAATTGATTGCAATGATTCCTGTAAACCTATAACTATACTAGGAACTCTTGAAATGTCCAATTTAGGAGACTCAATGGCCTAATATAAGAATTACATCTCAGAAGAGTTATGGAACATTTTTGAAACTGAAAGTATAGCCCACATTAAAATTTTTATTCCTATTTTTTATTGTTTTCATGAACATAAAGCCCCATGCAGTCCTCTAACAAAAATCCCATCCTTCAGTCTAGATCTAGAATTATGGCAAGGAAAACACTATAATTGGATTTCAAGATAACAATATTATCTTGGAGTTTCTCTCTGCAGCCTGAATTTCTTTGCTTACACATCAGTTTTAGCATGAGCTCCAAAGAAGCCCCAAGTGCAGAGTCACACTGCAGGTGATAGGTAAGAATTACAGTAACTTCCCAAGTTTGAGACATCAGATTCTATGGGCAGCTCACAGCTATCTCTTGCTAGACTCATATTGTTCCTTGGAGGGCAATGTACAACTCTAAACTTTCTTTATTCTCAGGGCCTTCCTTTCTTTGAAACATCCAAAGCACATGTAAAGAGGTCCCTGATTAAAAAAAAAAAAAAAAAAAAAAAAAAAAAACATTTGCATAGCTATCATGTCATATGACTTGTCTTTGATATAAAGCCAGTTATCTGGTGACACTATGGCATGTTGTAATTATTCTTTGAAAAAACACCTGATTTGTACAAACAGAATGGCTGCACACTTGCTATGTTCTCAGTGACTAATTCCTGACAGTTTCCATAATCTTTTCACTCCAGGGTCAACTCTTTAGAACTCAGGATTCAATGAGCAATGCAGAAAGAAATGTGGTATTCTTCATTATGTTATCCTGCTATTGAGTTAATATAAAAAAGGGCAGACACCTCTACGTGTTTTACATATAAGGTATAAATTAACAATTTTAGTAATATGACTACTGATTTTATGCAAACAAGATAGTTCTAGAAACCTCGCTCCTGTGTGTGTTCTTATTGAGCTCTGTTACTAAGACCTATAGCTTGGCAAGTTCAGAGTCCCCATCTTCACTACTGAAAATGTTGAGTGACTCTAAAAATGATTTCCAAGACCTCTTAGTAAAATGTTTAATATCAAGAAGTTCAGAACTATAATCAATTAATTGTATAGGGCCTATTGTTTTAAGGTTTAATTAAGTATATTTTGGTTGGAAATTCTACTTTTATTCCATTTTCACAAGACAGAAAAAAATTAAGACTTTAAAGATGTACTAAAATTGCTGTCCTAATGGCAATTAAATAACTAAAATTATAAGTATTTTTGAAATAATTTAATGCTACAAATGATATTTTGTGGCATTGCTTGAAGTTAGTAATCTCTCTATGAATACACAATCTTATAGTCATCATTAATTATTGCAGTACCTTAATTTTGAAACAATAACTACAGATTTCAATTATAGATGTACTTTCAGCAAAGAAAACATTTGAGAAGATTTTTCCATAGCAGCTTTGATATAGAAGGATTTGTTCATCTCTAGTGCATATTCAGACATCAAGAAAAATTCAAATTATACACGTTTGTGTTTGTGAAATTAGATGTAATGATAATTTGTTAGTAAATGACTATTAATAATACATTCATTGGGAATAAAAATTTTCTGTGTATGAAGCATTTTGATTTAGTACTAGTATCATAAATACTGACAAAGTTAAAGCTGATGAGGTTATTTGTGGTTAATCACAAAAACCAAAGATGAACACTGGTGTGTACCAAAGAAAGAATGTAGAAAACCAAAGTACTGCATGGTCCTATGCTGAGAATTTGCCAGGCAGTGTTTCAAGTCGCCACCCAGACATTTCCATGAAGGGAAGTGTGTACCTTGCCATTTGTCTCCAGGAAATACATATAGAGACAAAGAGAGCTTCTTAATGTTGGATTTTATATGTAGGCAACATGGTTAATAGTTATTTCCTGGTATAGCCACAGAAATTTACTAATAACATCTGCCTTCTTTCACAACTGTAGTTCCACCAGACAACATGATTTTCTGACCACAACAAAGAGTTTTCAATATAGTTTCTGATGCTTTCTTTATTAAGTTTGTTTTTTTATTGTATTCACTCTGTTTCTAAAATTGACAGGATCCAATTAACTGAGCTGTTGACAAGAAGCTTGAAGTGTGTAACTCAGACCTTGACTCTGCTCCTGAGCACACTCTGCACACAGGAAACATGCAGCTGTTACTTTCTGGACTGTGGAGAGAAGGCAGAAATCAGGACTCTCGGAGACTAAATAATCTTGACTGTGTCTTGAAGACCTTAATGCTTTTAAGTTAGGGATCCACTCTTTGTACCCACAGATTTCTTTCCTCACCTTGTGCAGTTTAAACTAGGGCATACCTACAATGAACAGCATTTGCATGGACACCAAAGCAAATGGTAAATTCCACTTTGCTCCCAAGTCAGGGTGCGGGAAAGCAGATGCAGTAACAGTCCTCTGCCTGTAGATTTCGTTATAAACGTATTTTATTTTGAACTCTGTCGATACTTACAGCGAAGAGAGAGAGAAATTCCCAGGGTCCCCTACATCTTAGACTATTTGGAGCACAAAAGTGAACACACAGGGAATAGATCTATTTAAGTGCTTTGTCAATACCAGCTTAAACATTGCCACTGGGCTTTATAAAATTTTTAAGACTTAGATTTCTTCTTTTTTATGGATGCTGTGGAGCTAAATTTAAGTTATTGTTAGCAATTTGATGGCTGGGGCAGTTTTTGGTGTGTGTGTGTGTGTGTGTGTGTGTGTGTGTGTGTGTGTGTGTTTATGTGAGTTATCACCTGACAAGATTTTAAGAGTTACACCATCCTTTCTCAAGAATATCCAGAGATTTCTCCATTCTTCCCAGTCCTGTGTGAAACACAACCATTGTATCTTACTGCTGCCCAGAACTCTTCCTCGGCTGCCTTAATCGTGTTTCCTTTGGCAAAGAACAAACCTGAAAAGGATATGGGATGAATAAAAACACTTGTGAGTTTTTACAAAATAAACCCGTGGGTTTGTTTGAAAAACAAACATGAAATGTTGTTTCAGGGGAGTCTGGCCATGGCAAAAGAGGTTGTAAAGCCAAACCATCTTGCCACATCACTCCTGCGTGTTCAGTTTACAGCAGCAGCATTTACAAGGAGAACCTTTCTTGTTCTTGTTTTTCTCTTTTTAAGAATAGTTGATATTCTGATCTACACCTGAAATATAAAAACATAGTATGATCGTAACAAAAGGTTGCATGAGACACAAAGTATACAACTAATTATTATGTACAATTAATAAAAGTCTAGAAAAAGAGCTTCAAGGAATTTCAAGGCCCTAAAAGTCTGTCATGTTACCTCTGTGAAAAGCAAGACAAGCTCCACACAGACCTCTTAAGTTTTCCAACAAAGTATATTAAACTAGTAGCAAAGAAATATGCTCTTTAAATAGGTATATTCTGGTTGCCCTGTTGGCATTTTTACAACATTACATTGTATTCAGGAATCCACACCTATTTATCAGAAATTGAAGTATTATAATAAAGTAAGTACTCTTTTGTCATTTTGGTTCATTGGAATAGTCATGACCAGGAGTTTAGCCATGTTTCCTACTGAATCCACGAGTATTTTCTCTTCTAAGGAGTGCTGACTGTTTCTGAGTTTCCTGTCATCCTTGCTTGCCTCCATCTATAACATAAGTTTTAGTTTATCTTTTTTTTGTCTCTAGTGGACTCTAATTGCTTTTAAGGCATACATTATATATTTCCATTTTTGTGCAACCAATGTGTAATTTATAATGATGTCTCATTGAACATCTGCTGGGTGAATTAATAAAGGACAAGGTTGGAGGAAGACACATACAGCACTTTCATTGATAATGAGCACTCCATGAGCAAAGCCCTAAGCTAGGCATGTGAGTATGCCATCCAATTACTTCCCACCTTGACACAGCAAAGTGACACTTTACAGTTAGAGACATTCATGTTCAAAAAGATGGAGTTACGCCTTGTCTCTCGCAAATGACAAGTGATGGAGTTTGAACTTTAAACATAGCAATGCCTGCTTGTAAAGTTCACCACTCTCTTTCCTGAGGCCTACTGTGTCCAAAGGGCAGCAGTCAACCTCAGGGTAGAGGCTACAGAACTCAAAAGTGTAAGGTTCTCTAAAAACCACTTAGAAACTGCTTCATATTCTTAAGCCTTCATGCATCATTTTCCCTTCAACCCTGTTTCTCTAAGCAACTGCTTTCTGAGTACTGCTCACATTTTAGTGTTTTGAAATTTCTTCTTAGACTTGTGTTCTCTCCTCCTTGAGAACTGTAGCAAGCCCATGCTACTGATTTTCAACAGACATCAGGTATACAGGGTTGACTAATCATAACTCACTTGAAGTACACTTCAGCCCCTGGTTCAAGCAAATGAAAGTGGCTTTATATCCCCTTATAGTCCCAAATACCTTGACTGCTATCCTTCCCATCACAGGTAAACATTATCATGCATTAGAAGTGAGTTTTGTTAGGGCTGTGCATATACTTCAATTTAAACCACTTCTGTGATATCATGTAACCCCAAGTTTAATCCTTAGCACCTCACATCAAAGGAGGAGAAACAGCAAATTGGGCCCATGTGTGTGAGCTCTTTTCAACTTTATTTTGGGGTACTCATTATGATGCCATGCACCACGATTTATATGTTATGTTTTCTTATATAATTTTTATGAGCAATAAATCTTTAAAATATGCCCATATTGATCAGAACACATTTAAAACATTGCTCCAAGGTGCACATCTGCTTTCTATCAGAGTTACCTAAAAATATTCTCACCTATTTTTCAAGTCACATGGAAACCAAAAAAAAAAAAAGGGAAAGATAAATCTCTTATGTCACCCACTCTTTCACTATAGACAGTAATACTTAAAATGGAATGCAATAATTTGAGTATGTCTATATCTACCTAGGCTCAGTCTATTCACATGTCCATAGTCATGTTTAAATCTAAAGATTTTGTCAGACATATGGCATATAACCTGAGGCAGAGGAGCTAAAAAAGAATTCAGAAGAAGAAGAAGCTATTAATTCAGTTAAGAGAGGCATGAAGATTCAAAATAGAAGTTTTTTGACTACTAGTAAAGTGTTTCTTGTGTCAGAGACAAGTAAGTATCATTATTAAAATATATTATTTTAATTCCTTGTTATAACCCCCTTAATCTCTTCTTTCTTTAAAAAGTAAGTTTATGGGGCTCCGTGATTCATTCATTTTTATCAGAGCCTAGCAAGTTTGATATCATTATCCTCATTTTATTCACAAGACACTAAGTCAAGTAATACAAACAGCATCAAAGATCTCGGGAAGGAAGGAAAGATTCAGACATGGGGTTGCATGAACCCAGGCTTTCACCAGAAACATTTGACTCAACTTTGAATCCTGATATTTGTAAATTCTCTGGATTTTGGCAAGTTATGGTAGTTTGTTGCCTTGATTTCCACCCTGTATAATGAACTTGCTGATGCCTACCTAAAAAAATTGCTGTGAGTGTTAGAGATGGAACACGTGAAGTCACATGTACAGTGAATGTTGGGCATATGATTTGCATGTATTTACTCATTCAGTCATTCTTAGTAAGCCTCTACATTTCATCACACAAATGGAATTTGAGCCTAAGCTTGGGAATGTAAATTCAGGAGTTGTTCTAGGTGTCTACTGAATCTTTAATTGATCAACATGCAATGTGCTTCTATCCAAAGCATTTGATATTCAAAATGTCTTATTGGAGTTGAGCCACACTCACGGATACAAAACCAAGTGAACAGAAGTTGTTGACCTCTGTTCTGTCCTGGAGCAAATGGATCCAGCCAACTGGTCTTTGATCACCCTAAGAGAGAGCAACCATGTGATTTTAAGCAGTCACATAACCCACCAAGAGGCCACACCCTAAGGCTGGTACTCCAAAGCTATTGGCGGAATGAATACTCACAACATCTTATGCTTTTGCTTCATTTGTTTTCATCCTCAGCCTATTGATCTGAGAGACAGTTCTCTACTTTCATAGCAGTCTTCCCTCTGGTCTTGTGCCTTAGTTACATTGCTAACTTTCTCAAGGACTACTATTAAAGCTCATCACCACCAGGACTCTAGCTAACATCAGCATTCTCCTGATTCTACCATCTATGATCCCAGCCTGGGACAGGCAGGTTTCCATTCACCTTCATTACTTGCCTCTGCCAAGTGATATCACTTCAAGTCACTTCACTGCATTACTTTTCAATGGGATGTGGGCTTTCTATGTAGTCTAGGCTGTCTTCTGAGTTCCATGATCCTCTGCTCAAACTCTTCAGTAGCTGAGAATATAAGCAAGCACCATCAAAGCCAACTAATTTCAAATCTGCAGCCATTCTTCAAAGTCCACGGAGGTTTTTGTTGCCTTTCACTTAACGTGATGTCTATCTAGTACAGTATCTTTTTGAATCTTAGAAAAAAATCTAAGCCATTATTTTCTTCTACTATAGAACTTCTATGTAATTTCAAATTGGGCATACTTGTTTCCTTAACCCAGTCTACCTAGTCAACCAGAATCTCTTGAAAACAAATGTCTTGCTCATGTCTTCTCAGCAGCCCCAATTGATGTGCAGTTATCCTTATACAGATGTTTCATAATAGGTGTTATTTGAAGATGATTCAACTAAAGTATACAGATTTTCTTTCTTGAGTTCCTACACCTGTCTCTTAAATTATTTCAATTTTCAAGTGCTTATATGTAAACAACACTGACTTTCAGAAAGATAATGAGAACAAGGACTGGATGTCAAAGAGTTAATATGTTCAGAAAGCAGTGACAGTATTTGTTTTTCATCCTCAATCAAGACAGAATCAGCAATACAATTAAAAGATATTGAGATGGTTGAAATTCTTGGCTAAGAGGCACTGAATAATATTTTACCCACTGTGTCTCTAAGTCAACACAGTACAGTGGGTTAAACCATTTTCCACTTGGAATCCAGCACAATTTAAAAGGATTATTGATTTTTTTCCTTCTACCTATAAATGAGGTTCCCATATAAGGAGTGAGAGCTGCAGACCCAACAGAATGGTGTTTCCACTTCACTTTTTTTTCCCTCCCCTAACATAAACAGAATTGCTTTGTTGGTTAAGTGTCTACCAAGGAGTCAGGTGTGTCTGTGACTGACAGTGCTGTAAAAGCAAACATTTTTAACTTAAAACAATTGTTCATTTACATTAGGAATCCTAGTACAGAACTGTCTGTTTTCTCTCCTTGCTCTAGTCTTGACAAATTCCTATATTGATTTCACCCCACAGCAAGTTCAGCATCAAAGAGTCACATTGGAGACATGAGAGACCTTGCTTAACCTTGTTTTTTAGTCATTAAAAGTTAAAGTAAGCTTATTATCTCATGCCACTTTATCAAAGAAAAAGCTTTCCAAAATTGCAAACATTGGGGGTGGGGGGAATCCAGCATTAAAACTGCCCCTGAAGAAAAGTTACATATAATGCTGATAAAAATCATGAAAGTTAAATTGTATTTTATACCTGCCAGATTTCAACTTCATGGCTTAACTGAGCCCTTTCTGAAAACAAGTTGAGACCTGATGGATTTTCTGTTCTTTGATGCTATTTTCTTTCTCAAGGATTTTTATGTAATTTTATTTCCTCCAACTTTCAATCCTATCAGAATGAACTCTTTGAATCATTTCTGCATGTGTTTTAGCAACACCCTCTCTCCCCTGACCCCTTTCTTGAGTATTCCTCTTTAACACTTGAAAAGGTAACACGCTTCTGTGTGGTCATCCCCAACTACTTCACTGAGAGCCAAGAGGGACATTTTTGCGATTTGGAAAGTCGCGAGTATGCTCTGATTCTTTCTGAAAACAGTAACTCCCAGCGTATGCCACATATACATGCCACTCGGGCAGCCAGTAGTTACCTCTGAAATTCTCCCACTGAACTTCTATTAGTCCAGCCTAACAAACATACATTTTCATATATTTCAAGCAACAATTATGTGTGGTACAAACCAATTGTTTTATGCATATTTCCTCATTTACTTTTCATCCTTATATTGCAACAATGAGATCAGTACTAGAACCTTCCGTTTCCACTTGAAACAAGCCATAGTCTGAAGAATTAAATAACTGGGCCAAGTCATATAACTTCAAAGTGCTAAAATAATAAGCAACTTTTTCTTATTCCAAATGTTGGACTCTACTTGAAACTACTTCCATTAATAAAGAAGTTCCCATCTCAAATGCCAGGGACCAAGGAAAAAATTGGAGACTTAGAATTTGTTTCTCAGGGCTTTCGGTTCTGATAAAGATCTCATTTTAAAGTATAAATATCAGTTTTAGAGCATTTTCAAACTTTTCTCAAACTTGACAGGGAAGAGAATTATCAATTTGTAACCATTCAACTTCAAATTTATGGAAACAGACACAGGGTATTCATATACTAGAGGCTGAGCTGTAGAAATGAAGGAAATTGGCTTTCTCAAGATCCTTGAGACTGGAAGTCTAAGATGGAGACATTTGCCAGGATGGATTTGCTCTGAGTCCTCCTCTGACATTCAGATGGCTCTCTTCTCGCTGTGTTTCCTCATGGTCTTTTCTCAGCGCACATTTGTGCTTTAAGCTCATCTTAAGACACCAGACACTCTGGATTAAGAGCCACCATCATGCTGTGATTTGCCTTAACGAACTCTTTAAAGTCCCTGTCTCCAAACAGAGGGCTATGCTCCAGAGGTTAAGACTTAGTGATAGAACTTAGGTGGGACACAGTTCAGACCACAATGCTGTTTCATTTCTTCTCTTGTGCATCTGCCACAGTGCTAAGCTTTGTCAGTAGGAGATTCTGGTATCACACTGAAGGAAAATGTGTTTCTCTTCCTTCTGCCAGTGTGCTCTTTAGGCAGGTCCCGGAAGTATATGCCACAGATATCCTATAGTTCCAAGATTCTGCAACCTTCAGTTTCTGCAGCACGTGCCTCTGGCAACACCTTATAGACAGAAGTACATGGCATCTACCTGGAGAAATCTGCTGTCAGTTTTCTCCCTGCCCCCCGGTAGGGGACTCAATCAAATCACTAGCATGAACCCTACATGAACCCTTCCAAAATGTGCTCCCTGGATTGGTTTTACAGTGATTTTGAGGTATAGCAGGAATTCAAGCAGTTTTCCCCAGCACCTCAAAGAAAAGATTCTCATGCGATACTGCCAACAATGTACCATTCAAAAAATTACTTCCGGTGGAACTCATATACCGTCCTGCACAGCTTGGGTCTCAGAACCCTGGGCAGAGAGGGAATGAAAAAAGGACAGACACATCTACAGTGAAGCTGAGATCAAGTAAGGTTCTCTAATGGCTGCCACTGGAACCTGGAACCTCAGCTTGTTTGTTGGGTACAGCACAGAGGGAGGGGTTGGCTAGTCTAGTCGTGATCTCTGCAAGCAAGAGCTATCTGGGGATATAAATATCCAAAGGGAGGAAGAAGTTATTAATCTTTGCACACACTGATCAATCATCCATTAGTTTTCCAAGTCATACTCTAGAAGTGATCATAGCCGCCTCTTCTCAGCCTGGCCCATATGAGTAAAACCTTTGCCAGCTGTCCCATGGGACTAAGGCCTTGGCAGCCTTCAATATGGTTGTGCCGTGACAAAATACACATTTATCAGGACTTCACTCACTCAGGAAGGACTTCCTCTACTCCCACACTCACCTGGAACTTCCCTGGGTGTCCTGAAAGCTTTAATAAATATCTGTGACAGCCTATGAGCTACAGCTGCACTTCCATCCTCCAATAAAAATTAAGCGTTAAGTCAATAGGAAGAATATTTTATATTTTTGCTCTTTGGGGGTATTTTTTGCTATTTTTTAGATAGTAGTGGTTTGCTATACCTGCTATTTCTCCATTTTAACTTGTCTTTATAGGTACTAGGCATTTTCCTATTACTTCATTCTATGGTTAAAATGTTCTTATACTATTCCTCAAATTATTTTCAAATTTAAAAACTCTATTTTCTTTCTCCAGATTGAGACCTCACTGATAACACTAGCCAGTGGCAGACCCAATACCAAGCCAAGCCTAGAAAAGAAGGGAGATGAATGGATGCTGTAAATATTGAAATTGAAAAACCATTATTATCCATAGAGAATAAGATCATCTGTGCTGGGGCTGGAAAGTTGGCTCAGTAGTTGAGTGTGTACTACTCTTTCAGAGGACATGAGTTCCTTCCCGACACACATCCACAATGAACAGCTTACAACTGCCTGTAATTCCAGCTCTAGGGATCCTACATCCTCTTCTGGCCTCTGCAGGTACTTTGCACTCAGGTATGCATGCACACATAGACACAAACAAAGACACATAATTAAAATTTTTAAATACGTCTTTTTTAAAAAATATCTTCTGTGTATAAAATCCAACTCTGTGAGCAGAAAAGATACTAAAACTCAAGGAAGGTAGTGTATTTTCTAACTGCCTCATATAAATACAGCACTTTTGATAGAATTCTTGGTAAAATGGCAGACTAGAAGCCATATTAGAATGAGTGGCTGCTTACAGCATGAGAAACAAAAGAGAATGCAAATATTTTACCATTCCATCCTCTAATTCTCCAGTCCTGGAACTGACTTAGTCAATATCCAAACAAACCTCGTCAACCATCGGTCATGTAATATTTCTAAATCTAATCTAAGATGGAGTAAATAATTTGAAAATATCTATAACAATGAATGGAGCAGACGCAGTAATTTAGGATCTTCCAAGAAAAGATTAGCACCAGGCAAATCCGGCACAGAACTCCACCAGACCGTCAAAGAAGAACTAAAACAGACCCTATGGAAATTATTCCAGAAAGTGAACATGAAGAAAGACTTCCAAACTCATTTTATGAAGTCAGTGTTATTAATACTAAAACCAAATAAATATCCAACCAAAAATAGTGAATTCTAGCCAATCTCCCTGATGAAAAAAAAATGTAAAATTCTTGCAAATTGTATTTTGAAACACACCCAAAAGATCATGGAGTGTGATCAATGTTGCTTTATTCCAGGGATACAGGAATGATCCAACATATGTAAATAAATAAACCTAATTCATCACATAATGGACTCAAGGACAGAAATCACATGATGACTTCAATTGAGCAGAAAATGCCTTTGACAAAATCTAGCAGCCATGTGTAACATTATTTTTTTCCTAAAAAAAAAAAAACTTCTCTCATGAGGTCTGAGAGCAGTGGTATATGGGTACAGAGAGCTAAATTCAGAGGCCAGTTTGACACTGTGTTTGCTTTTCAGTAATCATAGTAGTTGGTTCACTTACGGAGTCCATGAGCTCCACAACCATTGGTCCTTGGCTAGATTTGCAGTATTAAGTCTGTGTTTTCTTCTGTAGAACAGGCTTTAAATATAACCAGAAAGTGGCTTGCTACCTCCTGTAATATGTGTGTGCCACCATTGCATCCATGGGCACATCTTTCCATGCTGTCTTTACTGTAATTGACAGCTTGTAAGACTGTTAACAATTTTTTCCTCTCAGCAGCCTACATAATACCTGCCAGTACTCTGAGAGATAGTCAGTATAGAAGCAGCTTCTTGGTAAGTATCAACTTAATTTCTCCATGTCCTATGACTCAAATGTGTGGTTGAAACAATGGGGTTCTATTATTAAGTTCTGGTGGAAAACCAAAAGCAATAGGTATACAGGCAGCACAAATTAAACTTGGTAGGTCACTAGAAAAGAAGACACAAAGTTGAGAAGCATAAGGAGGAGTTATCACAAGGGAAGGGTGAATATGATCAAAATACATTGTATAAAATTCTCAAAGAATTAGGAAAATGTTATAGTATCATAGCACACTGTGCAATGAATAAATGTATTTGGCAGCCCAAATAATGGGAAAAGATATTCACCAAATCCACATTAGAGAGCTAATATCTAAAATATGTAAAGAACTCAAGAAACTAGACACCAAAAACCCAAATAAGCCAATTAAAGAATGGAGTACAATTCCAAACAGAGAATTCTCAACAGAGGATTCTCAAATGGCCAGAAGATACTTAAAGAAATGTTCAACATCCTTAGCCATCAGGAAAATGACTTATGCAGAGGGCCTACTCCAGTCCCATGCAGGCTCCACAGCTGTTGGTCTAAAGTTCATGAGTTCCCACTAGTTTGGTTTGGTTGTATCTGTAAGTTTTCCCATCATGATGCTGATACCCCTTGCTTATATAATCCCTCTTCCCTCTCTTTGACTGGTCTCCTGGAGCTCAGCCTGGTGCTTGGCTGTGGATCTCTACAGCTGCTTCCATCAGTTACTGGATGAAGGCTCTATGATGACAGTTAGGGTATTCACCAATCTGATTACTGGGGTAGACCAGCTCAGGCACCCTCTCTCCACTATTGCTAGTAGTCTAAGCTGGTAGTAGTCTAGGCCCTCTGCATAAGCAAGACAATTATGTAGCTTTGTCTGTTTAAGGGGCCCTGGCAGTAGGAATAGGATCTATCCCTGGTGCACGAATTGGCTTTTTGGAGCCCATTACCTATGATGGGACACCTTGCACAGCCTTGATACAGGAGGAGGAGCTTGGACTTGCCTCAGCTGAGTGTATTAGACTCTGGTGAATCCCCATAGGAGGCTTTCCTTTTCGGAGGAAGGGATGGGGGTGGGATGGGGGAAAGGCTTGGGGGGAGAGGGAGGAGGGAGGAGAGGGGGACCTGTGGTTGGTATGTAAAATGAAAAAAATTCTTAATAAAAAAACAAAAAGAAAATCAAAATGACACTGAGATTCCATCTTACACCTGTCAGAATGGCTAAGATCAAAAACACAAATGACAGCTCATGCTGGAGATGATGTGGAGCAAGGGGAACACTCCTCCACTGCAACCTACCTAAAGATCCAGCTCTACCACTCGTGAGCATATACTCAAAGGACACTGCCACACCACAAGGACACTTGCTCAACTATGTTAATAGAGCTTTATTCATAATAGCCAGAAACTGGAAACAACCTAGATGTCCCTCAACCAAAGAATGGATAAAGAAAATGTGGTCAATTTACATGATGGAGGATTACTCAGCTCTTAAAAACAATGGCATCAGGAAATTTGCTGGAAAACAGAACCAGAAAAAAATCATCCTGAGTATGGGAACCCAGACCCAGAGAGACAAACATGATATACAAGTGAATATTAGCTGTAAAGTAAAGGAGATCCATGCTACAACCCACAGACTCAGAGAAGCTAAGTAACAAGGAGTGCTCAAGGTAGAGATGCATGAATCACATGGTGAAGGAAAAATAGAATGGGCACTGCTGGTGGAGGGGGGAGGACCTGGAAAGAAGAATGGGGATGAGAACAAGAGGGATGAGGTCGGGGGAGGATGGAGGGAGAGAGCACTGAGGAAACAAATGGAATTTAGGGGCATCCCTGAAATGAGCTAGAGACCCAGAGCAATAGAAGCTCCCAGGACTCTATGAGGGTCATTCTAGCTAAGACTCCTAGGAACACAGGATACAGAGCCTGAACTGGCCATCTCCTACAACCAGGCAAGACTTCCCATGGAGGGACTGGGACACCAACCTAGGCACAAACCCTTTGGCCTACAATTTGTCCTGCCTATAGGATGCATTGGGGTAAAGATGCTGTAGAAACTGCGAGAGCGACCAACTACGGGCTAGCACAGGTGGAGACCCACACCCTGAAAGGGAGCTCACCCCTGAGGGCCAGGATCCAGAGTGGGATACACCAGACACATAGGATTCCTAATGATATTCTGCTACACTTATAGATGGATGCCTAGCCCAACTGTCATCAGAGAGACTTCACCCAGCAACTGATGGAAACAGATGCAGAGAGACAGAGACACGCAGTCGAACATTAGGTGGAGTTCAGGGAATCCTGCTGAAGAGGGGGAGGAAGGATTGTAGGACCCAGTAGTGTCAAGGACACCGCAAGAAAACCCATAGAACCAACTGACCTGCACTCATAGGGGCTCACAGAGACTGAACTGACAACCAGAAAGCCTGCATGGGACTGACCCAGACCTTCTGCATATATGTTACAATTGTGTAACTTGGTCTTCCTGTGAGACTCCTAATAGTGAGAACAGGGGCTGTCTCTGATTGTGTTGCTGGCTTTTGAGACACATTGCTCTGACCAGATTCCCTCATCCATCCTTAATAGAAGAGGAGGGACCTAGTCTCACTGCAACTTGATACACCATGGCTGCCTGAGATCCATGTGAGGCCTGCCTGTATCTGAAAAGAAACAGTGGAGGGGGAATGAATGTGGTGGCAGGAGATGGCTGGGAGGAACTGGAAAGAGGGGAGGGGAAGGGAGGAAGGGGAAACTTTGATCGGAATGTAAAAACAAACAACAAAGAAATAAAAACAAAAAAATTCTCATATAATAAAAAATTTGTAAGGAATCATAAAAGGATACATAAGTTTCCTTTTTATTTATTTTACTTACTTATTAATAATATTTTATTATTATTTTATTTATCTATTTATCATAAACCTTTATTATAAAATGTTTATAATAATGAAAGGTATATTAAATGGAGCATAACTAATAAGAAACATGAATGTTTGTAAAAGATATTATAAGAAAGTCAATTGACCGCAAGTTAAATTTCATGAAGTTCCATTCAGAATACCAGTACAATTTAAGCAGAAGGTGAAATATATATTTGAATTAAAAGATATACTGTCCAAATCTTTAAAAGATGAAAGCAAACAATAGATAAGATTGAGCATGTTCAAAGTGATATGGCCATAAATGATGCAAATAATAGAGATTAATTTCACATGTTCTGATAAAATCATTAAAACATGATAATTTTGCAGAACATCAAAAGCAGACCACTGAAATATGATGATGTGAGAAAGTAAACCATGTATCTTTAGTAAATTGATGCATGGTTAAAAATGAACCACACAAGAAAAACGGAGAAAGACTTTGTGTAGGCAGTTTTGGAAGAGTTGTTCCTTAGGGAAAAAGAAAACAAACACAGCCAACATTTTACAAGCTGTATGAAGAAAGAGCTGTAATACCCTAGCCACATGTGAAAAGAATCTGAAGGAGAATAGTCTGTAGGGCAATAAAGGAAAGACTATCCTAAGCAACTTGCCTATTGGGCTTTCGAATTGGTCTTTAGTGTGGCAAAATAAAACATGAGAGACGTGACAGCATGGTATATTCCACACATGTTAAAAATTAGTGTAGGGATTTCATTAAGAACTTAATGCTAGTAAATTCAATAACTTACATGAAAGCAGACAAATGAAGAAATAACCTGGAACCATATATATTAAATAAATTGAAATGTTAGTTAACAATATTTACTAAAAGAAATACCTAGATCCAGATGTTGCTGGTGAATTCTAATTTAGCACTTATGGAGAAAACTTCTCAACTCAGCATTAGTTTCCATAAAACTAAAAAGGATGAGATACCATCCTTGTAAGTCTAGGATTTCTCTTACAAAACAATATCCTTCATAAACATAAATGGAAGCATACTAAACAAAACTTTATTGCTTTAATCCTACAATATAGCACAATGATAGTACATTATGATCAAGTTGCATTGTTCCCAAAAATTCAATGAACATAATTCACCATATTAGCAGACTTAAAAACAAAAGTCTGGTGAGATGGGTTAGTGGTTAAGAGCATTGTCTGCACTTACAGAAGACCTGGGTTTGAACTTCAGCACCTGCATGGTAATGCACAATCATCTGTAACTCCAGATCTAGGAGAATCTGATGTCCTCTTCTGGCCTCTTAGGGCACTGCCCACATATGGTGCACAGATATACATGCAGGCAACACATCCACACCCATAGAATAAAAATAAAATAAATACTTGAAAATAATAATAAAGTTATTGATATTAGAAGGAGATAATGGTGGGTTGATAGGATCAAAATACTTTGATTATATGTAAGAAATTTTCAAAGAATAAAGTAAAATTTATTTTAAAAGTCATATAACCATCACAATGGATTACAAACTCTAATTCCCTTTCAAAAAAAATTTACCTTTTCAGACTAAAGATAAAAGGTAACTTCTATAGTCCGATAAAACTTATCTATACAAAATCTATAATTAGCACTATATTTAATTATGGAAGGTGATTGTAAGTTGTGTTGATCTCAGATAACAAACTATGTTGCCCTTTGATTTCATCTTAAATATCACCTTTGATAAATTACATTGACAAGGATTCTGGACCACATTAAACTTTTATAAGAAACCAGATTTTAACACAAAAATAAAGTGATATGCCTCATATGTGTTTGTTATACTTACTATGGACATTGAAAAAATTACTGACAATATGAGAGTTGTATCAAGAGAATAAATCTAAAGCTTAAGGTGTTAGAAAATCAAAACGTGCATTTTAAAATGAGTAAACTTAAAAAAGAATACAAGACAACTTTGTAACAAATGAATAGGGTGTTTTGTATGTGTTCAATAACGAGGTTCTTCCTACCAATTAGGAAAAGAATGGGAGATTTCTTTGCCTATTAGCATCTGGCAGAAGGTATCCCAAATGGTATTAAAGAACACAAATAGTTCTTAGACTAAAACTTTATAGGCACTCAACAAAGGATTTTTTTTCATATTTTAAGAAATAATTATCAAAGAGGACCCCACATTTTTTATAACATATAACCCGACTATTATAACATGGACAATGTAGCATCAACCATGCAAGAAGTTACAATTGAGCTACAGCCTTCACCAAGAATAGATGTGTTAGGCTGTGAAAGAAATCATGCCACACTGATGAGCTATGTATTGTATGATATGGCTTGTCCTGGAGAGATACAAAACACAACTACGCACCCCGATAGAGATCCCACAATAAACAAAAGTACAGATACCACAAAAGTGCGATTTGGTGAACCAATGAGTCTTATTTGGGTTACTTATAGGAATATGGGTGAGGGGTTACTTGCAGGAGCAGAAATTACTCCAAGATAGCTGAATTACCAAAGCCTACCAAGCATGGGTGACATCTCATAAAAGCTGAGAATCTGGAGCACATTGCAGAGTCTGCAGAGATCTCAACAGCAGGGTGTCCTTTCTATTTGATTCAGTTGGTCTAAACCTCATCCAAACACCTAGCCTTGCTCTGCTTTTTCCAGGCAGCTGTTCTGCTCTTAGTCTTCTTTGCAGGTTGGCTTTTCTGAAAAAGACTCTCAAATATCTTAATAGCTTACTCCAGGAGGGAGAGAACCTAATAAAACTGCTCAGTTTCAGGGACTTTTGAGTTTTTTACCTTCTGGCTGAAGGAACTTCCTGGCAGGATGGAATGTTTCAATCTTCAAGGAAACTGTTACAAAACATTATTCAATTCTATTGGTGTTACAAATCAACGAACTCCACCACCCCACCCCCCAGTCCCATGGGACTAGCAAACCAACAAAATAAATTCTGTATTTCAATTTTGTATTTTTTATTTTTTTAATTATATTTATATTGATTTAGTATTAGTTTATTTAGTTAAGTCTCAGGTCCCTCTAAATTCTTTCCTGTCTGTACTTTCCTATTTCTAAAGCTGTTCCCACTCTGAATTACTATGACTAGGTAATTACAACTATGCAAATAATAACAAACAAATAGTATAGTTTTATGGACTTACCCCTCATTAGATAAAGAAGGCAGAAGACATGTTTGGAGTATAGCAAATATATAGCACCAGTTCTATTCTTACGTACCTTGAACACGGGTTCAAATTATACAAAACTGTGAGACTATTGTAGTTTGACTGAAGAACACAGCTTAGTGGCTAAGAGTGCTTGCTGCTCTTCCAGAGGTCCAGATTTCAGTTCCCTGTGTCCATGTCAGTGGCTCACTGATTGAAGGGTTCTGATGTCATCCTCTCGCTTCCATAGGCATCTGCACATGTATGTACATATGCGCGCGCGCGCACACACACACACACACACACACACACACACAAATAATATAAATCTTTTAAAGAATATCGTGGTCATACTAAAGCCACTTTTTTGCATATGTATTGCAGAATTTAATTGTTATGGAAGATAAGGCATGGCCTAGAATTCTGATTGTTTAATGAACCAATGAACCAACATTTCACTTTGCTGCTCTTTCTGGTGCTGACAAAAATGTAAAAGTAAAGCATTTCCAGGCCAGGCATAATAGCACATGCCTTTATTCTGAGCACTTGGGAGGCAGAGGCAAGCAGATCTCAGTGAGTTCAAGGCCAACCTGGCCTACATAGTAAGTTCCAGGACAGTCAAGGTTACATAGTGAGACCCTGTCATGGAAAAAACAAATTCCAAAAGGTAATTTACTTAAATATACCAAACATAACGTACTTAAATGTAGCAACTCATGCTGCATTAGTTTTTAGGAGGTCATGTTGCGGTATTTGTTCTCCATATCAAACATTTCCATTATTATCCCCTTAAATCCCAATGTTCTAATTAAAATATAATTTTACAGCTCCACTCTCCCTCCATTGGCTCTCTTTAATCTCATCTTCCTAAATTCTTTAAGGAATATTGCTATTAATAATTGCACACATTACTCTGTTTCATTTTTAAATGAAAAATATATAGAGAGAAACAATACCAGTCATACTTTTTGGCACTTGTGCATTTTGTAGCTAGCAAATGCAGTTCAAGATAACAAGCTGCCAGAGACTGCAGGGAAAACAGCAAACAATGAATGTGCCAGAGCAACTCGCTTGCCATCAGTCATGTTGACATAATGAGCATACACTGAGAGAGACGTAACAGCACCCTGCTAAATAATTCCAGGAATGGGTAAATGCTTAATGGAACAATTGGTGGGAGATTTTTAACCTACTTAAAGACTGATTACAAGACAGGTTCTGCATTTGAAGTTCTGTTAAACATTGACTCATTTGCCTTCAGAATGTTTAGCTCAACACTTTGAGAAAACAATACGGATATATTGCTTAAGGTTTTGTTTGTTTGTTGTTGTTTTGCTTGTTTATTATTTGTCATAGACCTTTGAGATAAATCTTGAACAATAGAAAGATAACAAATTGATTACTGGCTTACACTCATATTGAAAAAAAAAAGTCTGTTTTTTTGATATCTTAACTCTAACAATATTGTCAGGTTTTAAACTAAGGAGATCTGTGGACATTTTCTTCCTCCTCCTCGCCAAGCATCTACATACATAAACTAATTTAGAGGAGTTCTGAGAGAACAAAGATGAAATCTATAAAAATATAAAAAAGTACAGCAGAACTAGCTTACATCCAATTGTGGGAAGAGATTAGTCATCACAAAGGCCTGATCTGATAGTGGTAGGCAGTACTCACAGAATTTGTCTGGTGAAATAGAAGTAATGCAGAGGGCCATCTACATTATGGAATTAGTGGCATACATTTTATAACCAGAAATTGCCCCCTCTAGTATGGGATACAGTTGAGCATGAACAAAACTACACAGACAGGTGTTATCTCTATCATGGCAAAATAAAATTTAATTAGAACATGAGTGATATCACATAAGTGTATTTTATTTCATTTAATTCTTAGACTGGTTTTCAAAATTCTTAACTCACCAGTTTAAAATTCGGTAGCTAAAATTTCATTAAGATGCATCACATACTACAAATTAATCACACTGAAATTTGGATTCATCACATTTTCATTTAAAACTTGGTTTTGTAATTTAAGGAATACAACTTTTCTTTATCCCCATTGTTATTCCTGTGTTCAAAAATTACAATTTCAGTACTAGGAGAAAGATTCAAAGAGATCACAAGTTGAAGGCTAGCATGGACTACAGCGTAAGTTCAGGTCTGACAAGGCTATATCAAAAATTCCTGTCTCAAAAGAAAAACAAATATATAAGCCATACATATGGAAGCAGATCACAGGCTAATAGTTCTGGCTGCTGTATATATCAAAAACAACTTTTATAAAGTACTTTAACTTTCATTCTGTAAGTAGTTATCATTCAACAAATAAGTGAATAAAATACTCTCTTACACATTTCTACACAGACGCTTCCCATAAGAATATGATACAAAATTCTCAGTTGTCTGCAGGATCTCTATGGTGTTCTCCATCAATGTCAGGATTTTGGTTGACAATAGAATAAAAGAATGCAATCATAATTCTTGGAAAAATAGATGTGGTGTGTTGGGTTGTTGCTTGGTAGATTGGTAGTTGGCTGGTTGGTTAGTTGGTTGTTTAGTGGGTTGGTTTGTTGATTGGTTTGTTGGATGGTAGATTGATGATTTGGTTGGTTCATTGGTTTGTTGGCTGGTAGATTGGTAGGTTAGTTGATTGGTTGGTTGGTTGGGTGGGTGGATGGGTGGGTGGGTGGGTAGGTAGTTTGTTGGTTTGCTGGTTTGTTTGTTTGTTGGTTGGTTAGTTGGATGGGTTGGTTGGTAGATTGGTAGGTTGGGTGGGTGGGTGGGTGTGTGGGTGGGTGGGTGGGTTGTTGGGTTGTTGGTTTGCTGGTTTGCTGGTTGGTTGGTTGGTTGGTTGGTTAGTTGGATGAGTTGGTTGGTAGATTGGTTGGTTGGTTGGTCAGTTGGTTGGCTGACTGATCAGTTGGCTAGTGGGTTGGTAAACGTAAGATAGGGCTTCTATATGAAGGCTATGGCAATCTCAAAATCATGTTCCTGCCTCCCACCCAGAGCACTGGGATGAAGATGTATACTACCAGACTTCAGCAGGTAAATATGAACATCCTTTGCATCACTGTGATAGGTATCTAAGAAAGATCATTTAAATGGAGAAAGGTTATTGGGGCTTGGGTTCTCAGAACTCTCAGCTCATAGATGTTGGTTCCATTTCTGTGGGCCTGAAGAGAGGATATATATCATGGATAAGCTGGTGGAAACAAACAGCTTACTTTATGATAGAGGGGAAGCAGAAGGGTAGGAAGGAGGTGAGTCAAGACAAAGCTCCCAATTAACTACTTCTTCCAAATAGGTGTCACCACCATTTCTCTCCTAATTTTTTCAGTATGGTGAATTATACACAGGGGAATCATTGCTTTGAAATATATCATTTCACAGGAAGTGAGCTTATCTTGATATCTGGTTATACCAAAGGCAAAAACAGGAAATTAAAAGATATATGAACTCAGGAATCTAGAACCTAATCTAAGCAGGATATTTTGTTGTTGATTCTTTACTACTATGGCCTCCAGAGAATGATTTCCATTCTTGAGAAACCACATGTATATACATGCACACAGGCACAAATACAAATATACAGACATAAATTTATACAAAGCCCATTGTTACTGGAACATGAGATAATTTTTCTCCCTGTATAGTCTAGTATATATCACAAAATTATACAATGTTCCCCTTTTCAACCTCATGCTTTTAAATTTACTTTGCAGTCTGTAACAACAGTTAGCATTTTAACATCCTCACCAACATTCAGAAAAAAAATAAACCAAAGAAAAACAAGAAACTTGATCGTCTTCAAAATTAGTTCCATGTTATTTAGTGATGAGGAAAAACACATCACATGTATCAAAGCTAAATTTACTACAACCTATTTTTTTTACTTTCCAAATAGTTTTTCCAGTGGAAGAAATTTATAGTCCTCAAAAAATCAATAAAACAGGCTAAACTACTAGCACAAATAACTGAAAATACTTGGTTCTTTTGTTTTATAAATAGTATGCTACCTTTTGAAAGTGACTTAGCACCATTGTAATTAATCTTTCATGTTATAAAATTGTCCTGATCCATCCCTAATGATAACATTCTAACTTGCAATTACTTTTATAAGACAGGATGCCACTAGTAAAACACAAATGCAGTTAATAGAACAATTATGTTATTTAGCATAAATGAGACTGAAGTAATAAATAAGCTCCAAATTTTAGTAACTTAATACAGTGTAAACTTATTTCTCAGAGGCTTGTATTCCTAGTGACTGCAGGTTTTTCAGGCTGTGACTTAGGAACCCAGATGTTTTTCAAACTGTGACACCACTACTCAGCAGGGACTTCTACATTATTAGCTGGCTCTAGTTATATAAGAGAAACACTATTTTCCCCTGAAATTCTTACCTACAAATTGAACGCAGTATTTCACTTTACTTTCCAGGAGTATTTATAAGGGGAAATAAGAAACAACACTCCTCTAGGAGGTTAGTCATCCTTCCATGCCATAAAACATGCATAAAATCTGATGTATAGCTTGGTATCTTTGTCACCATTATGTTTATACAAGCACAAAAGTATCTCAGTCAAGAATCACAATTTTTGGATAAGAAAAAAAAAGGCATTAAAGCTAGTGGCTTTATTTTGATTTTTTTTTAAGCTGGTCTGAAAAGAGTGCTTTGTCCGACAAGGGCATCAATTTATTCATTATAGAATGTATCCAAACAAAACTATTGCAGAAACATGTGTGATGGTTCAGCCGTATGACTCTGACCTACTCCCTAATGATGATTTAATAACTCATCTACAAACACAAAGGCACATCTGTTTCCTGACTCTTCTAACTGGTGTATCTATTTTTGATCATGTGAACACTAACATTCAGAACTAAAATAGAATGTTGTGGTGGTTAATATTGACTATCAGTTTGACTGTATGTAGACTCATGTAGGAGGCAAACTTCTGGGTATGCATGTGAGGAATTTTCTAGAGTATGTTGAGGTGTGAAGACTCATCTTAACTACGGTGGCTTTATTTCATGGGCTGGGTTCCCAGAATGGGTCAAAAGAGAAAGTGTTGATCATGCTTTCTTTCCTGGATAGTGACCGAATATGACCAGCTGCCTCACCTTGCTGTAGCAGTGACTTTCTCACAATGGTGAATCCATTGGTGAGGGCAACCTCTAATCACAGGCCAAAATAAAGCCTGTTTCCCCTAAGTTGCTTCTGTCAGATACTTTGTCACAGCAATAGGACAAGTATTAATAGAAAAATTATCTACAAACCGTAGGAAGTACCTTTAATATACATCTATCCATATATAGCTCCAACAACACAAATTCTAGATGAACTTCTGGTTAATTAAATTGACCATGAGATACATTGTTGACTCAAAATCAGTAAGTCTAAAACTATGTGTATGTTCTTCCTCTTGAAACATGAAATTTTCTGACTCTAAGAACTTTGCAAATGATCTGACCATGTTAACTATGGTTTAATTAACTATCACTCGATCAGAAAGCATTTTGGAAAAATACACAGTGGCCAAATGAAGCAATGCAGCATGGTTCTTGTAGTTAAGAAAACAACCAATCCTGTAAGATTTAAAGATGTGTGACACATAGAAAGGGATGAGACAGAAACAAATTGAACCAATTCTAAGTTGAAAACACAGTAAAACGTCAACCAGTTATGCACCTCTGTACTGATGGATGCTGTCCAGCATAAAAAGAAACCTCCATGATCAATGTTGAGAACAGCCCTAGTCTATGGATATATGTATGTGAATATATATATATTTGCTCCAGGACTTATGACTTCCCCAATCATGGCATTTGACCTTGAGTGCAGAAGGAGCCCCTTAACCCCTACATCAAGAGAAAGGAAGGTAGAAAGAATGTAAGCATTAAAGGATGAGAGAAGTGATACAAAGTGATGTTTACCAAACATGCTATCATACTCATGAACTCAGATCAGCTGTTGTTCCTACACAAAACCGGCACAGGGTCAAGTCATCTGCACCCATGGGAAGCATGAACTGGACATAGCAAGTTATTTTAAAAAAGGAAAAGAATACTTTAAGTTGAGTAGGGGACATATTGAATGGGATATGAGGAGAGTTAGAAGGTAAAACAGAATAGATACATCATGTCATTGTATTCATGTATAAAATGTTCAAGAATAAATAAAAATCATTGAATAAAAAGGAGATTATCAATTCAGTTGCAACCAATGATTATGTGAAATACATCAAGAAGACATTGACTTAATTAAGGGACTGCTGGAGATATAAAAATAAAAATTAACATGTTTTGAAAATTAGAAGTTCAATTAATGTTAAATCAACTACATACATTAAGTCTAAACTATTGTATGAGTAAAGTTTCCAGAAGAAAAACAGAACATCCAGCTAGTTGAGCTTCAGATGAACAATGAAAAATAGTTTTTGTCCCAAGTATATCACAGATATTATACTGCAAATATTATGTGGGGTAGGATGGTTAAAAAGCCATTTGTGCCTTCTCTAAAATACAATCTGACTCTGCCACTGGCTTTAGTTGTTATATCTGTCAGTTTTGTGTACTTGACACTCCAGGAATAGAGATTAACTAGAACTATGATCAGAGATGATCACAAAGTAACTATAAATAAAACTGTTTCATTTTCCTGTTTAAATGTAATTTTCATATTTAAAGTTAAATTAGTGAATAAAAAATATCACAGAACAAAAGGCTTAAATAAAAGTTTAAAAGACAGAGTCAGGGAATTCTCTTCTATATTGGATTTTTAAAAATAGTAATATATAAGCAAGAAGAAAATTATATGATGCATAGAGATTAGAATTTTTCAAAATCTGGCATCTAAATGTAGAAATAAGGAAAACAGAGAGAAGGGTATTTTAGAGAATTGTGTTTGTATTACACATGAGTACAACTAATAGAAGTTTCCTAAACTTCAAATTTCTAAAGAAAGATGCAACATATATTAATTAACCTGGAAAGCTAATGGATAAATTTATGACAATAAAAAGAATTATTAAGCTGAGGCAAAGAAATGGGATAAGAAAAAATACTTTTAATTTTCTTTCAAGTGCAGGGAAAACAATAACTCAAAGTTATGTGTTATAATATTAAATTCTATGATAATATATTTATCCTAAGCTCTCAAAACGGAGTTTCAGAATAAGGTTTAAATGTCCTGTTCCCAGGTATCAAAGAGCATAAAAATGGTAAGTTAAGTAGAAAAGGAAGTAAAGTAAATATTAAAATCAAATTATTGACTTGGTTACAACTGGTAACTAAACATCTGAAGGTGCTAGTCAAGCTACCAAAGGAAAAAGCAATTCAAATACCTACCCAGGTATAAAGCCCATGAACCGCAACAATGACCAACAGGGCAAAATATCCTTAAAGGTGCAATAGTGGTACTTATCTAAGTACTAACTACTTAGTAGCTGAGTAACCAAGAGCCAGCCACCTCATTGGACTTAAGGCTGCTCCATAAGAGGGAGTTTATGCCTAGAAGTATAAACTTAGTCAACTACCTGTGGCTGGTGAAATTATGTAATGAAAGCTATTGAGGTCCAGCCTCAAATAGCCTTCTCCCAGAGGCCCCAGAAGGATCTATATAACCAGCTGGAAAATCTACTTATCTATGAGTAAATCTACTTGTCTGAAGGTATATCAATAAATCTACACACACTGCTCTTTCAGTCTATCACTTTATTGTTCTAAGTAAACTTTCTGATCTCTTTGCTGTTGTCTCTTTATTCTATCGCTTCTCTAAATCTACAGCTTCTTTTCAGCTCTCATTCTTAGCTCCTATCTTGCCTGACTATCCTTACATTTCTAACAGGAGACTCCTTGCAATCCTGAGAAAAGTTTCAAAACCCTCAAGGTCATAGCATATTCCTAGAATATACGATAAGGAACAGAGCCATTACCATAGTGACACAAGGTTCCAAGGTCTCAGGACCAGAGGGAAAGGGCTCAGTGCCCAGTGCAACAAACTCTGAGACATAGCTTTTTATCAGCAGACTTGGTTAGTGAAGAATTGGCAGGATTTCTTGGGGTATTTTGTGTTAGTAGTCTTGGGAAGACATCTGCAACTCTGACCTTGTGCATAACTGTAAATTTTAAACTTATGATCTATTTACAAAGGCCTTTAGTCTAGCTTGAACTTGCTCTGAGGTAAAAGTGAGCTAATGTGCACAGTTTATGTTAGACTGAAGAGAGATTATTATTTTCTGTGTTAGTTTCAGCAGAAGGAACAAAGCAGGCTTTAAGTGTCTACAGTCTCATGAGACAATGGATCTGGCTGCGAAACATATTCTAGTATGTTTTCTGTATATCAAAATTATACAGCTAAATGAAAAGTCACTTTCCTGACCACCCACAGATATATGTGCCCATAACATTGAGATGTAATCACAAGATTCATATATACATTAGAAGAAGATGCATAGTAATGGGGAGATATAGCTGTTGTTGCACAAGAAGTTTACAAGAAACAGCAAATTCATTCAAAAGGCAATAACTCCAACATGCCTTGCATGATGGCTTAGTCCTCTACCAGAACTCTTGGTTCTGATAGGATGACCTTTTGAACACTAGTTGTCACCTGATGTATACTCCCATGGCTTTTTGCTACCAGCAGCATTCAATAAGTATGGACACAAGAAGAAAACTTTCTGCTGCCAATTTCCTAAACCAATGTAATTTCCAATTACATGCCAAACACCTATCATTATTTCTACAGATAAGTGTAGCTCTCGATCCTCATCAAAGAAGTTTCATTCTTCAGTAGACCACTGCTATAATAGAAATCAACAACTGGTCAAAGTGTAGAGAACTGACTGTGGGATGCCCATCTCCAACTGATACATCTAAAACACAACCTTCACACATAAGTTTTAGGAAACATTCAGAAGAAGGGATGGAAAGATTCTAAAAGCCAGAAGGCCAGCATGTGTACTATGAGGTAATGTCTTCTATATATGACAGAGATCTGTATCCACAAAATCTTAATATGGTTGCCTAAACAAGGCCTACACAATTAGTTGACATCCCATAGAGGGAGGGGAAAATCTCATAAGAGATTTAGACCATCACTTTAAGATGAAAAGCAATATGTAACTAATGGCTACTAAAAGATAGAGAATCTGTCTTCTCTAGAGATAGGCACCCTGATAGACCAACCCCAAGTGGTCACCCCTGAACACATACATGTATGAGCAATACTAAATGGACTCACCAAATTGTATTTATATATACATATACATATATAATACACATAATTAACATTTATAATTTAAAATGAAAAGGGAGTTGGAAGACAAGGGAGGAATTGGAGGGTGGAATGTGGGAATGGAAATTATGTAAATATTGTACTTACATTTGGAATTTTCATAAAATAATAAATGTTTAAAAAATTAAACTCCAATATGTTTTCTGAGGATACTAGAAAGATATTTTTTACTCACTTCCCAGGAAAATGAAAAGAAACATTTTAATCCTTCTACTCCATGCTTATAGGCTAAATCCAATAATATAATCCATTGATAATTTAGCATACTATTTCTTTTTAATATGCCAGCCCACATCCCTGCATATTTTTTTCAGATAACATTCTAGTTAAGGCCTCTCTAAATACTTTCAATTTCCAAATGAATCTGTATTAGTTAACATTTTCTGAGGCCCCTGTGTGTATATCTCAGGAAAATACATTTATTCTATCTGATTATGATTATGTCATTACTTGTTGTTTCTTTGCCCAGGTGGCAAAAGTTGATCTCCTTTAAAGAGTGTCTATTTATCATCATGTGCTTAGTACATGCATGATAATAACATACAATGTTGACATGCAAAGGTTAATATCTAACACTTTGTCAAAGCAAGTTTCTAATGAAAAGTAAGGACTAGTTCAGGCTCATCTTGAGACTAAGTTATTTGATTTTTCATATATTGTTTAGACCCCTTTCCCCCCACCCTCCTCATGTTTATAGACGTGCAGGCTTTAATATGGGAGCTACACAATATTTTCCTAAATATTTATAAAAATTTGTTCACACACTTTTTTCTCTGCTTATTTAAAATAGGTTCTTCATAGAATCTTTTTTCCAACAATGCAAATACAAGCCCACTGTGATGATTTTTTAATTCCCTTCCTTATTAGTCTTCATCGTGTTTGGTATTAATGTAATACAGCTTTGGTTATATCTATATAAAATCTAAAATTTATTTACATTGAAAACTTCATCATTTATTAAGTATTTTTCAGTAGTTAAGAAACAGTATTAAAAATCTCGATAAAGGTTCTACTCTCCCAGTGGAATACACTTCTACCAGGTAAGAGTTATCTGACTCAAAGTAATTTTCTGTGTAATATTTGTAATATTATAAGTAATTATATTATTTTTACACTGTTCTGACCATATTAGAGAAAATACTTGAACTGAGTTGCCTGCGTGTTACCCTAGGCAAGAAACAAGAGAAAATGTAATCATGATATTGGCAGCTCTGTCCAAATGCCCTTCGAAGAAGTCTGGTCAGGGCAAAACACTGCTTAAAAACAGATATTTATAAATTGCTTTAAATTGCACGACACCTTTCTTCTCCCACGGAAAGGACTCTGATAGGATTCAGTCTGTGGCATTTCAAAAAATTGATCGGTTTCAGTGTGCATGTCCAGAAGCCCCAAGGACATAGCCATATTTTTCACAGATTTAATCAGTAAAATTAACTTGGAGCCAAAAGCAATGAAGGTAAGCCAATGCAATCCAGTGGTCATCAGGAAGACCTGGCGTGGCATGCACTGCTCATCTCACAGAATGTTTTTCTCTAGGCTGCAAAGATGCCGAAGTTAGTGGTCTTTCTATTCCTGACTCCATGCTGACTCAGTAACAGACATGGGCAAAGGAGTCACCAACCATTGTGCAGCTGAATGTATGTATTTATTAGAAATTATGTTACTGGACAGCTGTGTTCTAACAACACCACCTCCCAGACATTACAGGGACCGATGAGATCATATTGTAAACAGATTAGAATTCCTCGGAGGATCAAAAGGAGCAAATCATAAGTCATATCTTCCTGAGGGAACAAAGGAGACATCCCACTGCAGCTCTACTCGGTCCACTCTCATATCTGAGCATGCAAATTCCTTGCATTGTCTTAGAAACATTTGCCTCAAGAGAATGAGGTGGTACTCCCTGAGTTCAGGCAACTGTGATCAAGATCATATAAAGAATAATAACAGACTGAGACAGAAACTCCAGATAACAGTGCTAAAACCCTCAATATTTATAACTCATAAGACATTGATACTCCTTATTCATTTTTATTTTTATTTAAAGAAATATATACATATCCAGTTCCATATATATATATGTGCATATATGTATATATATATATATGTATATATATATCCAGTTTCCCTTAGTTCTGGGATTTTGTCTGAATAGAACCTATACAAGTCTTGTGCATAACATCATAGTTTATTGTTACATATATGTATCTGTCCTACTGTATGCAGTTGATGCTGGTTCCATGGCTTCACCCACCACTTCTGGCTAGTTACTTTCTATTCTTTATCCTGATAATAACTACAATGTACAGTTAAATTTAGTTAAATTAGGTTTGTATGAAAAACACAAAAAGAAAAAAAAGTGTCACCATTTACATTTTTCAATTTGAATCTATACATTCAATAAAATACTTGTTTTTTCTGTTTTTTTGTTTGTTTGTTTTGAGTAGATAGCAATGACCCATATATTTCTTGTGATTAATTATCTGCATTATTGTACTTCCAAGTTGTATCAGATATAAGAAGAATGAAGGGGTATGGTATATATGGGCTTACTTGATCAGTTTTGGTTAATGGTAACTCAATCCCACTTTACATTAATATTACCTACCCTTCTCAGAAGAAATTAAAAACTGGGTTTAGCAAACAAACCTCCAGTCTGTGTGTGTGTGTGTGTGTGTGTGTGTGTGTGTGTGTGTGTGTGTGTGTGTGTGTGAATGTGTGTGTGTGTTTCTTGTGTGTGTGTGTTTCTTGTGTATGTATAATAAGTGTGTGTCTCTGATGTGTGTTTATATGCATGTATGTGTGTGGTGTGTGTATAGTATGTATGTGTGTGTGGTATGTGTATGTGTGTGTAGTATGTATGTGTGCCTGGTGTATATGTGTGTGTAGTGTGTATGTGTATGATGTGTGTGTGTGTGTGTGTAGACGGTATATGTCTCTGGTATGTATATGTGTGTGTATGTGTCTTTGGTGTGTGTGAGCATGTGCTGTGTGTGTCTGTGTTTAACACAACACACAGCCCATTTTTCTCTATTTTTCTACTGCTATATCCCATGAGGCTTTCCCCATGGCCTGCAGTTAACTTTTGATCTGATATTTCTTACAATGTTCTGCCAATGAAAGCAACAGGTCCAACACTGCCTGACAGTTGAGCTCAGCACTTTCCACTTTTCCTTGTTTGTTCTGATGTCCTTGGGTTCCCATATGCCAAAATGTTCTTTACTTGTTTCGTGACTCTTCGTGTCGTAGCTGAGACATTTGACCCAACAGTCATGAGTACTCCAGAAGAATTTTCAAACTGTTCCATGACAATCATCTTATTTCCTTAAACTAACTTTATATGCATCTTGCATTTAAAAGACATTTATTTATTATTTTTCTGAATCAATGGCTATCCAGCTTCTGTTTTTTTATTCCCTAGTAACTGATTGTGCAAGCATAGATAAAAGTCTGTGCGGAGTTGGGCTTACTTGAGCTCTTGTCTCCTCAAAGAGATAAAACACAACAAAGAAAGAGTTGAGTGTTATGCCCAACAGTGTGAACATATGGTTGATCTCTTGTTACCCTCTAAATCAGAACCTACTTGAAGTAACCCCTTATTACATCCAGGGTAATTGTTTTTACTTTTGCCTCCAGGTATAATGGAACACATTTCTTTTTTCTGGTTCAAGATTTTATTTTGTGTATTTTTTTTTCTTATTTTCATTTAAAATTTTTTCACATATTTTGATCATGTTTTCTCTTCTCCCAAATTCCCTCAGATTCTCCAAGGTATACAATTTTTAAAATTATGTAAATCAATGGGTTTCTGAAACTGAATAATAATGATTATGTCTGTAGAGAAGGGGAAAACGTTCAAGTCCTCAGTTTGCCATCTTACACTGAGAAGTTCACACGGATGATATGTCAAAGCCTATGATGATTGATAGAAAAAAACAATTAAAAATCAACTGCTAGACTTCACAAGAAAAAAAAAAAAAGCACTAAATCTGCAAATTCTCAGCGTTCAGTGAAAACAAGAAATTCTTGAGAAAGACAAAATGTCTCTTTACTATGAAAACGAAAAAAAAGTGTGATCACTGGATGGAAAAAAAATATATTTGATCTGATAGAAAAAATGATAAAAAATTCAATATACACTACATAAAGAAATTCTATAACTCAGCAATAAATAACTCAGATTTTGTAAATTGGCAAATAAAAATTGGACAGGTTACAAATGGAAGTATATAGATGGCCAACAAACATAAAAAGCTCAAGGTCATCAGTTACTAGGGCAATACTAAGTTAAAAACAACAAGGAGATGGAACTACATACTAAACAAGAAAACCTCAAATTAATTATAATTTTTTTAATTAAATTAATTGCTGAGGAAGGGAGAAGGGAGAGTGAATTTACAACTATTGTTGGTAAGTATATAAAACTACACAATTATTTTGACAAATTTGGTAGTTTGATTAATTTTTTAAAAGCTAAACACACACTACTGTTTATCTCAAGCATTCTATACTTATTTACCTAGAAAAAAATGATTATATCTACAAAAGGGCATATTCATTAATGCTTATAAAGTTTGATATGTAATAGCCCAAAACTAGAAATGATGCAAATGTCTATCAGGAGATAAATGGATAGAGACACTTGGGTCTGTCCATTCAACATAATATGAATTAGTAGTTAAGAATGATGCACTAAATAACACGTCTATAATTCCATTTCTAAAATATAGGCAAATGGATGCATCTTAAAATAATTATATAAAGTGAAATAACTTAAGTAACCAGGTATTTATTGTACTATTATGCTTTTATAAAATTCTAGAAGACCAAAATTATCTTAAAATGACAGAAAAGAAGTTAAAAAAGTAGAGGGAAAGAGAGAGATGATCAAATTACAGAGGGAAATCAGAGTATTAAGCCAGAGAGAAAAGTTCAGCTGTTGTTGTTTGGTGGCCATGGTTTCAAGGCTCTACAAATGTAGAAACTTCTAGATTATGGCTTTAGAATATCACTTAGAGTATGCGTTAATTTCAACTCAGTGAAGTTGGCAGAATTGGAACCCTTTCTCAGATACAACCCTCATAGCCACAACTCCAATATAATTATTTCTGGAGTATTTCTTGTGATGGGAAAAATAAGGACAGGTAAACCTGGGGCTATACTTAGAGATTCAGGCATGTAATTCAATCATAAAACTGGGGGTGGGAGGAGAGAGGATGGGGGAAGCCGTGGCTGATATATAAAATTAAGTTAATTATAAAATAAAAATATTTTAAAAACTCTCGCTGAAACAACAAAAATGAAAAAAAACACTGAAATAGTATAAATATAAAGCATAATAGTATAAATATAAATAGTATAAATATAAAGTATAAATATAAAGCATTTAAAAGACCTAACTTGACTAAGTTGCAGCATAACCACCAAAAACCCTGGAGGATCATGGTCAAAAAGCTTGCTGGGTGCTTTGGTTTGCTGTCACTACCCAATACCATGAGAGCTGCTGTCCCAGAAAAATTTAAAAATTCAAAATTCAAGGTATGGCCGGGCGGTGGTGGCGCACGCCTTTAATCCCAGCACTCGGGAGGCAGAGCCAGGCGGATCTCTGTGAGTTCGAGGCCAACCTGGGCTACCAAGTGAGTCCCAGGAAAGGCGCAAAGCTACACAGAGAAACCCTGTCTCGAAAAACAAACAAACAAACAAAAAAAGAAATTCAAGGTATGATATATATGGTGTGTGCACTGATTTTATACCACCATGATCAAAATAGGATAAACCATACCACAGTGTGTAGGTGGCTATCTGTATAATACTATTGGTTCCATCAGTTCAGAATGCTCTCTGAGGAATGATAGCTTTGGCATTGCCTGGGTGCTTCCTCAAAAGGCTGAGTCATTTTGCTAGCCAGCCACCAACCCAGGGCAGGCAAACTTTGAAGAGGTCTCCAGGTGATTTACATGGGTTTTGAGTTTGGGGAACAAGGGTAAAAGACAACCACTTTTACTCAAGTAGTAAACTTCAATGCAAAGTGAATCTCAGAGATGTCATCCATCAGATTCATGGATTATATCTCAATATTACTTTATCATTCATAAACAGCATTTAATTCCATAGTCCCATATCACTACCGATTTTTAGAGAGCCTGCCACTACATTTCACATATGTTCTGTCCTCTAATGTTGCATCCCAAATGCTGTGTGTGTGTGTGTGTGTGTGTGTGTGTGTGTGTGTGTGTGTCATAATTATTTAGTCATTTTTTTTGTAGGTGATTGTCTTGATCTATTTTCTGGTGGCTCATGATTCTAATGTATAGGGATGCAAAATGAAAGTGTTCAATTTAGTGAAAGACTTCTGGGTATGTCATAATATAATATGATATAATATGAGGAAGGCACATCACATGTCCCAAGAGCCCTCAAGAGGAAAATGGGCCTTGACTTATCATTTTCAACGTGACCCACTCACTAGATCACTAATGTGTTCCTGCCTTAACAGATTTAGTCCATTCAAACAAGCAGTACTCTCAGGACCTAATAATCTCCCAAAGGTGCCACATCATGAAACTATTACAGTGGCAATTAAGTCTCAATTTGAGTCTCAAAGGAGAGATTCAAACCACATAGGTAATGTAATGTTAAACAGTAATGTTAAGTGGTTACAATCACTTTAAAATTTTGGGAGACTCCCTTGAATCCATTCTTCCCTCAATTCTTGTATATTTTGGTAAAGTTGGATGGAGGGTCATTTCTGAGACTTACAGACTTGATAGATTAAAGCTCTCTAAAATTAACATCAGAATCAATGGCCGAAATAACTGAGGAAAACGCAACTGTGCAAGCAAATAGCTCTTTAGTTCTTCTATAATAAACTCTGAATAAGGTCTACTAAGTACAACTCAGACATAGAAATAAAGATCTAAAGAACAATTCAAAACACAAAGCACATGTATTGAGAAAAGGTCACACAGCAGGGAAAACATGATCCCCCATTATATCCTTTGTATATATTTTCACCATATTCTCACATTCATTCTAAATCTGTTTCTCTAAATCTATTACATAAGAAATCAAACATTATCTCCATTTTTTTCAAAACATTGTGTAATTTTCCAATGGCATTCAGCTGGGGATCTAATTCCAATTGTCTCCACATGCAGCCTAGCGGAGTCCCTCTACTAGCCTATACTAAAATGTGAACTACCCTTGCAAAAATCACTGTGAAGACCTCTCAAGTTCATATATGAGCAGTTCAGACAAGACTAAAACAAATGCCCTGAGTCACTGGCTCTTGTGATGAGCCAAAATCTGAGAGGCCACTGAAGAGTTTCCAAATCATATAAATAAAAGTTTATCTGCAAAACTTGGATTATCTTCCCACCTAAATGAAATAACAGGCCTGGTTAAGTTTCATTTGGTTAAAATAATAAAACTTCTGGGCAGAAAGTTTTTTTTAATCTGTATAACATTCTTCCATCAAGTCAGTAGTCTTAGGAACTCCAGATGTGTTCTCAGGAAGCACCCCAGCCAGACTTCCTACTAACAAAGGCAGCCCCATCCCTTAGGTAAATTTACCACATTTATCCTTCCTGTTAGCCAGCAGTTAGGAGTCGTGTTCACCCTTTCTCCTTTCCTTATTTAAAGGCTTAGCAGAAATAATAGCCAGGAAAACAAAAAAAGAAGAAACATTTCAGCCTTGGAGGATCATAAACTTCCAAGGTGAATTTGGAAAAGCATCTGAAAAGGCCACAATGCGGGCAGAGCAAGAACAATGGCGGGTTTCTTTCCCCCTCCTTTCTCTCTTTTATTGTTTTTTTCTTTCTTTCTCTGAGAAGTGGGGGAATTGTTCTGCATTGCCTTGGGTCTGCTGGCACGCTGCACACTAACATATTTTTAACCCCCCTTTCTCACTTCAGATGCTTTTAGATGTGCCCCTAAATTAGCTTTCCTTTAACTCTTGAAGGGGTTTGGCTTCCATTCCCTGCACAGAACAATAGTTCTTCTTGGGCAAGAGTGCCAGCTACATATATTATCTGTCCTCTTCCCAGCAGGGCATTCCAGTCTCTACTTAGAAAAAAAATAGTCCCATGAATTTTTTGATTGGTGAAAGGACAGCAAGCTTTAGTTGTCATCTTTAATTTGTAAGAGGATTGGACTGTTTTTCTCTTTTCATCTCTCCCATTTACTCATTTTAGACATTTGTAGATGCTTCGCCCTTTATTCGCAATCGTCAAGAATGAGCCTATCTTTGGAATGCTCTAAGAACTACAGACACATTTAGCCTGTTAATGCTGCAGATTTGGCCCAATTCCATTTAGGCTAATTACACTCTGTTCTTCAAAAATATCTCTTTTCACTTTCATTGGGTGATGAAAAAGATTGTTTTTCAACCTCCTTTTCTGAGCTAGAGCTCAATCGTCAAAAGCCCAGCATGGATCCATCTGAAGTGGCCTAAGGATAAATTCCCCAAGTGTGGGAGAATCCAAAAGAAACACGGCCATTCCCAAAATCAGTATTCAAAGAAAAATATATGATGATCTGGCTGCAGAAGCCAGTCTTTCACTTTTAAAAGAGATACTTCTTCACCCAGCGGTAGAGATGACATACTTAAGGATCCACACTAAATACCATCCAAGAGAGTCAGGAATTCCCTGGAAACACATTGTCTGCTTCTTGTTCAAAAATGAAAAGCATTGCAAAGTAATCCAAAAAGTCAAATTCCTACAGTTTCTAACCTCTTCTTTGACGCTACATGTTGCATATTCTCAACGTGTCTGGCATGCTAAAGACATCAATGAAATGCACACATCTTCTCATGGTGTCTCTCTCCTTTTAGCTGCAACGTTCATAACAAGGGCTTCTCACATTTGTTTCAATTGTATCACACAAAGTGAGGTTTGGCTTTGTTATTCTAGCCTCCTTTCAGAAGTTTCTATAATGCTTGTCTATGCAAGATTGTCTTTATGTTAACACATGAGAAATTTGCTTTGGGCTCTGCTGACTTGACGTTTAAACATTTTTCTTATGATGAAGTTGCTTGTTTTAAAACCAGATGATGTCATGCAACTAAAACAAAATAGAATTATACTAATTATGATCTAGAATGACAGATTTATAAGGAATCATACTTTATGTCTGTTCTTGGAATGTATAGTCATCATCTATCAAGTATTCACATGTATGATGGGATTTTTCACACTGACTGCTAAGACTCCAAATTTAACCACACACAAACGAAAATAAAACTTCAAAGGCATGCAGGTTTCACTGAACAGCAGCACCGGGAATGAATGGATTCATTCTGTTAGTCCGTGACTAGAAAGTTCCCATGACAAGAAATTTTTTTCTTGAGGGTAGGATAAAAGAATATATCGAACTTTATGATTCATGAACTTAAATAGGTTCACAGGGGCTTTACTGTTACTGCTAAACTTCCATATTTTCTCTTGCAAGCTTTATATAAGTGAAAAATTGCATTCACTTCTCTCTCCTAAATAGCCTTGAAAGGCATGAATCATAATAGAAGCAGATTTCTCCCCTAAGATATCAGAGATAATAAGGTCTCTTGATATATAGTTTTAGGTGACAAAGAAGAGGGAAGAGACACTGTGAAATGTCCCAAATCTCGGTTAGCAGTGGTCTTCCACTGAGAGAGAAATGGAAGACAATCTATTTATGAAAAAGAAGACCCTACATCAAGGCTGAACAAGTCATCCTGCCATAGGAAACGGGCTACAAAAAGCTACTTCATGCACCTGGGATAAGTCCTGGTCCCACTGCCAGGGGCCCCGCAAACAGATGAAGTCATACAACTGTCACCCACATTCGGAGGGCCTAGTTCGGTCCCCAGAGGAGCTAGGGCCTGCCTCAACTATGTATGCCAGACTTTGTTGACTCCCCAAGGGAGGCCTTACCCCCTCTGAGGAGTGAATGGGGGAGGGGATGAGGGAGGTAAGGGGACTGGAGAAGGGGCACTGGGGTTGGTATGTAAAATGAAAAAAAAAAAAAAAAAGACCCTAATTGTGTATCAGTCACACATAGATTGCTCCTAGAAGATGGCACTTTCTTCCAGACAGTGTTTTTTAAGCATAATTTTACAGTTTTACTGAAACCTAAGTCCTTATCTTTGGCCACTGTGGAAACTTTCCCTGAATTTCAAAATAAACCCTGGTAAGTCTTGCTCTAGGAAGGCATCTATAATGAATAACTGTGTAGTTATTTCCATGACGGAACAGTTTAGTGTCTTTATATAAAATGTGAGTACCTTCCAAATACGTGACCAAACTAAAAACGTACATAAAGAATGTAGTCAAGGTCAAAGACAAGTGTTCAAGTGTTAACCTTGGGTGCCATTCCAGGATTTGAAGGAGAGAGAAATAATAATAATAAAAAGAGTGGATTTTTTTTTCAAAATGAATAGCAAATTGGCAAAACTTCTAGGCCAAGAAGTTAAAACTGAGTGTGCATCGTCACATCAAATGCACATCACAAACCACAGTAGGAATTTGACCATCACTATCATTTGTTATCACCCCCCTCAGTTTACTACAGTATTAAGAGAGTAATTACCAAGTTCTCTGACATATCACAGCTTGACTTTCAAAGACAATGATGAAGAAAATCCCGATTTTGAAACTCACGAGGACAGGAAACAGAAACTGGTCAAAGAGGGCACGAACCCAAAGCAGCTGTTGGGAGAATGCCCTTGCTGGAGGCCAGGAATGCCAGAGAAAGTCCTGGTTCCATTTCCTGGTTTTCTCCTCAATGAGTGCCTTTGCCGAAACACGGACTGAGAAAAAGATTCAAACTGACAGGAGGCACCTAGGTGTGTCTGGGCTGTGGGACTGACCGGCTCATCCTGCACCTGCCGCCCCACCCCCCATACCTCATCTGGGTACCTCTTGAAAGCCCTCAGAGTAGTAGGTCAACGCACCTTATTCCTGGGCTCTCTCCTGATGTACAAGGACTCTGCTCACTCTTCTTCGTAAGCCCTTACCTATGGATCTATAATAAATTTCTCTCTAAAATATCCTCAGAGGTACATGAATTTCATTCTTTGAGTTCTCAACATAAAAACCAGATGCCTTTTTGCCTCAGTGAAGGCTCTGTGTGAGTGTGGGTGTCTGGCACCTCAACTTCTGAGCAAAGCCAAATCAAGAGCCAATCAAGGTTCTAGCACTCTCAAACGAACCCAAATATTTCGGTATCAAAATCAGAAAGCAATTTTTTAAAGTTCCTGTGTAAGGACTCTTTTACTCTCTGGGATAAAATTCTAATGATAAATGGAAGCCCTAAAGAATAGTCAGTGGGATGCCGGGCGGTGGTGGCGCACGCCTTTAATCCCAGCACTCGGGAGGCAGAGCCAGGCGGATCTCTGTGAGTTCGAGGCCAGCCTGGGCTACCAAGTGAGTCCCAGGAAAGGCGCAAAGCTACACAGAGAAACCCTGTCTCGAAAAACCAAAAAAAAAAAAAAAAAAAAGAATAGTCAGTGGGAAAATTCGGAGAAATTTGAGTATATGAAAAAAATAGTAACCCCAGAATGTTTGAAGACTACAGAATCTGTTACTGCTCTGTTACTCCCCAGTCCTTGGGGTGCTTTCTGGACATGACAAAACGCCAGACTGAAATAATAATAATAACTTGGGTTCCTAGTCAAAGTGTCAAGACTCCTACTACAGTTTCACTGTGGATTTTGACGTTTCTAAGAGTACTTAAAATAATCATACTTTCATTCCTTACTTAAAGTACCAAGCTTCCTGTAGTGGGATCAGAGTCTATGAAATGCTCCTTAATATTTTCACTTACTTTGTTTCACTATCCTTATTTTACTTTATTCCTTTGTTAATTAATTAACAATTTCTTGCACTACAAGAGATCGAACCTGGAGCCTTACCCATGTTAGGCAAGTGTTTTACCACGGAGCTGTATCCTCCCTGGGTCATTAATTCACTTGATTGGTTTCTCCCCTATTACTTTTCACATTTGAATGAATCTCACTGATGATTTTTTTAAGTGTCTGGTAAGTCTAAAGTTGTAGGAGATTCATAATTTAAAATATAAATTATGGCCTGGAGAGACAGCTCAGAGATTAAGACCGTTGTCTGTTCTTTCAGAGGGCCCAGGTTCAGTTCCAAGCACGCACAGGATGGTTCTTAAAAGTACCTAATTCCAGTTTCGGGGGATCTGATGCCCTCTTCTGGCCTCCGCCAGCACTGCATCCATGTGTTGCACAAACATCCATGCAGACAAAACATACAAATAAAACAAACATTTAAAATGCTTATTCAAATAAATTATTTGGCCAAGGAATAGATTTTCTTTCCTCTTCTCACACTGATAGATGAACAGCATCATGTTGACACTAAAACTCAAAGGACAAAGAAAATACTGGAAAGCCAGTGAGCTCTCCTGCCAGGTAAACAACAAAACTTAGAATTTAAATCTCAAAAAGAATCTAGAGTCATCACCAATTGCTAGATATGATTATCATACATTTTACACATTTATTAATTATGTCACATTGTCTCCTGATAATGTGTGTAACTGCTGTGTGTTAAGTAAAATAAAATATCAGCACAGTTTAGCCACATTATAGTCAGTCATGTATTAATTTCACCAATTCACTAAGCTTAACTATGTATTTTACCTCATTTAACCTTGGAATAAATAGAAATTAAACAACATTGCCATTTATGACTTATAAAGCTGTCTGTCATAACTGATGAAATTATTCCAAATTCTAACTTTAACCAAAGGATGTACTTGCATGAAAGTTGGCTTGAGTATTTTGGCTTGAATTTCAACTTTTGCAATAGCTGTAAATTTTATCCATCTGAATTTATTAAAGTCAGAATATCTTCATAAATAAGCAAAAATCTCAGTGTACGACACTCCCTGGAAACAGAAACCAGACATGTTTTTGAGAGTAGGATTTCTCAATTATCCACAGCTGAGTTCAAGCCAACAAGTTTAGTTAGCTGTTTCTTAATTAAAGGTGTGCCCTTACTGGCATGCTTCCCGTCTACCTACTTGGCTCAGGTAGCACACTGGGGAAACCTCCGGGGAAAAAAAAGCATTGACACTCTATATGTTTGTACAGATGATTTTATTCCATGGTTTTCTGACTTACAAAACTCAAGAAAGACTTTAGTAAGAAGTAAAAAAGTAAATCTTTGTGGAGATCTCATATATATATGTACAGATGATTTTATTCATTTTTTGACTTAAAAATAAAAAGACTTAGTAAGAAGTAAAAAGTAAATCTTTGTGGAGATCTCATATATATATATATATACAAATATTATGAGTGATAAAGCCAAAGTTGGTATTTTAGGCAAAGTGGCATTGATATTTAACTAAGAGCATATAAATAACAAAGTATAATGTCTCCTGCCTGGAGTCTCTGAACAGTGGGGGCTGAGACAGAAGGGTTGGCATTAGTTTAAGATCAGACTGGCTGGACTATTGTGTTAATCCCTGTCTCAAAAAAAAAAAAAATAAGCAGAAAACAAACAAAAACACCAATATAGATAAGAGAATAAAAGTCTCGGGAAAATGACAAGCTGAAGCAGAAGATAACAAATATTTTAATTAATAAAAGAACAGATTAATGGAAGTCTGTGGGAATTTCTCAGAAGTTAGGTCCCAAAGCTTAAAATCAGACAAGTCAGATTTGCTAATACTAATGTGTTGCAACAAACACAGGAGCATAATCCTAGCATTCAAGAGGTGGAGGCTGGAGGATAAGGAGTTGAAGTGCAGTCTGAGACGCATAGCAAGCCTCATCTAGCCTGAGATATATACCAAGATTGTGTCTCAAAGAAAAAGCAAAATAGAAACAGGAGAAAAAGAAAACCTATATTGAATTACGAAAACAATTTTCAGAGAACGATTAACTTCTAGGGTTTGAATATTCCATCCATGCTGCAATTCAGAGATTTAATTATCATGGCAATAGTATTGGAAGGTGAAGCTTTTAAGGGGTCAGTAGGTCACTGGGAACATGAATGAGTTAATTTAACTCATAGCAGGCTACCTATAAGAACAAAAAGCTTGGCTCACATGCTCACTTGCTCTTTTGCATTTCACCACGAGATGAAAAACCACAAAAGCCTTCACTGGATACCAGCACCGCGCTCCTGGATTTTCAAACTCCAGAATGATGAAAAACAAATTTGTCTTCTCTTGACACATTACTCAGTGGTGAGCACAGCAGAAAGTGAACCAAGTTAGGGTGTGAGCCAGTTTTCGGTGTGTGTGTGTGGGGGGGGGTGTCAAAATACCTGAGAACAATAATTTAAAGGAAATGCTTCTTCTGGCTCTCAATTTGGGGAGTTTTAGTACATGGGCAGTTGACAAGTCCCATGGCTTCTGGATCTGTGACATGAGAGTGCATCATGACAAGAGCCTGAAGGGAGGGAAGATTGTGAAAGAAGAGAGAGGGAGGGAGGGAGGGAGGAGGGAGGGAGGGAGGGAGGAAGGGAGGGAGGGAGGGCTGGGGAAAGTGAGAGAGAAGAACAAGAAACCAGAGTTGAATGAAGACATTTTAAGGCAAGCCTTTAACGAATGAATTTCTGTTCCCTAGGCCATCATATAAATGTTCTACCACCTCCAAATAGCACCATGAGCTGAATATGAGCCATTGCACTAGAAGAACATTTAAGACCCAAGCTATAGAAGATAGTGACTAATAGAGTCATGTTCATAGCATATATGGCATCCCTGTTTTCTTTCCTTCCTTGGAACAATGCTTTGAAGAAGAATAAGATAGAAGAAAAATGAAATTAATATTTTCTTTTTATTTAATTAATATTTTTCATTTATTTTACATACTGACCATAGTTTCCCCTCCCTCCTCTCCTCCCATTTACCCTCCTCCCCCATCCATTCCTCCTCTGTCTTCATTCAGAAAGGGGCAGGTCTCCCATGGGCTTGAACAAAGCATTGGCACATCAAGGTGAGGCAGGACCAAGCTCCTCCCCACCCCACCCCCACTCCCGCATCAAGGCTGGCCAAGGTAATCCAGCATGGGAAACAGGTTCCCAAAAAGCCAGATAAGCACCAGGGACAGGTCATTTTCTGATGACTCACTTTGAACCAAATAAGGTGTCTCATTGTCAGCACACTGTGCTCCTCATACAAAGGAAAGGCTAGAGCGCAGAGGAGTAGGCTGTGTAGGCAGAAGACACACTGTGCAGAATTTTTCAAGAACATCCATGCTCTGGTAGAGCAAGAAGTGACCACTGCTCTACCTGGATCTTCCTAATGTGTTGGATAAGAAGATCCATATCACTCTTGGAATAAAATCTAAAGACCAGGGCATTTAGAATTGAAAGTTGACAGCAGACATCTAATACAGACTTTAAAATATCAAGAGAACAGGGACTCCGGATCTCTAAAAGAGTATATATATATACTTTCCCATATTTGTTTCTTAAAATTTCCAGTGTCCTCCTTGCCTATTATATTTGTGATGTCCTTCTACCTTCATGACATGATTGACTTTAAGGCATAGAGCTTGCATCCTCTGACTCATAATGTAAAGGAATAGTTGAAGAATAACTACCTGGTACAGGGCAAATTAGGGAAAGACATCCCCAAAGGATACTTGAAATTTCATTTGCGAGAACTAAAAGAAATTGAGCAGTGGGGGTAGAATAAGAAGACCTTACTACAGGTACAAACAGAACAGCCTGTAAGTTTTGATAACTCATGAAGCAAACTGACATTACATCATGTTTAGGTGTTACTGTGGAAATTTAGGGTCATGAAAACTGTGTGGTAATCCCAAGGTCCAAGGTCATCCAGCCAACAGAGGATAGAGTTAAATTCCAAGCATGGTTATAATCTACTTTAAAACCCTTACTCATACTATTACATCACCATGGCCAGCACAAGCGAATCTAAAGTCAATAGTGAGAAGATGGAACTGTTAGAAAAACAAGTATGGAGCAAAACTATTTACAATGCTTAATACAATCAGATTAGTTGAAAAATTATCACCAAATATAAAATATCACACTGTGAATACTTTGCAGTGTCAAGAACTGAAATAACCATGAAATTCCTTAATTTAATGTGACTAACAGTGATTTGTGTTAGATAAATAGACACATGCTTGTGTATGTCAAGTTGGGAAGAGGTAGATTCTGCTGTCACTTAATAGAAATTATATCAGAGCCTGTTTTGGTCATAGCTATGTTCTACTGGACATATTCATAGCTTGTGGACTATGAAAAAACATGAACCTGAAGTTCTGATCCATATTTTGTTATATGACTCACAATAAATCAGTTCGTGGAATGTCAGCACGTGAGTTTTCTAACTATAAAATATGAGACAGTTGGCCAAGATCACTAGATACCGTATATTATTTTGTCACAGATTCTTGGTTTCAAACCAGTTGTTCAGGTAATTTCAACCAGGTAATGCAAGTAAGAAGGACAAAAAAAATAAATAAATATTTGGATTCCTGAGCACTGAACACGTCCTGTGGCTGCTGCTGAAGCCCAACATGACAGAGACCTAATGGGTCTCCATGAAAAAATCTACCCTTCTGATGCCAATGGAGATTGAGTGCTTAATATGGCCAGCTTTAGCAAGCATTAATGTAAGCCTAGGAACTGTAGGCATGAGATTGGATTCTCCAGAAGAGCTGCCAGCTAAAGTCATGCTGGGATCAAGAAAAACGGCCTTGGCGGTTCATGTTTTGGAGTTGTATCCATGCCAGTGTATGTCCACACAATCCAGAAGAGAATCTGCCGCTGTTACTGTTATAACAATGGCGCACACCACTGCTACTGTTTCTGAGATTTCCATTTCATAATTGCTTACTATAGCTAGCACAGTGGAGACCCTGGCAACAAAAGTAGCTACCACAGTTAGTTAATCTTTCATTCTATTGGGCATGATAAATTTAATTCAGTAGTTACATACATCTCAATTGGCTTTGAAAATTATAAACTTATAAACTCAAGTTCCAGTTGCTTTTGGGATACTATCTTACAAGGACTCCAATGTACACTATGGCTTGATAAGGAAGGAAATGGCTATGGGTGAAATAGGACCTCTGTTGGTCTTTTCTGTAACGAACACACAAATTGCAAGCCCAGTGCCACTTTGAGATCTTTGGCAGCAATTAACCATGCAGCTCACACATTATTGAGCCGGTATGATAACGAGTATTCAGAGATGGGTAATTCCTGGGGGGCACTCACCAACCTAAGACAGAGCACCTGTGTGGCCTGGGCAGGCGTCTCCATGACAGGTAAGGTGACCTGCTGACATCCCACGCAACTCAAGTCAGAAGCTCATTTTTTAGTAAAAGGGGGACCTGCAGGGCCCTGGCCCCTGTTTTGGGTAACTGTTGCCTTGCTTGCGGACCTTGACCTTGATATCCTCCCAATGCTAATTCCCTGCCAGATTCCACCCTCCTGAATGCTTAAGGGAAGTTCCTTGTCTGTGTATCCTGAATAATGGGCATTAACAGCTTAGATGCAAGATTGTAAAACATCAGTAGTGAACTTCTGCCCTCCGGGGTCCTCCCATTGTGCTATAAGCCTGTATTTAACCTCCTACCCCCTTCAAGAAATGACATTCGACATTTAAAATTAAATATATATATGTAGGTATATATATATATATATATATATATATATATATATATATATATATTTGAATGAATACTGCAAATGTAATCTATGAATACCACAAATGTGATTAATATCATGAGTGTAAGTAATGAATATCATGAGTGATGAGTGTAATTTAAAAAATAAATAAAAAAAAAGAAAAATACAAGAGAAAGAGCCCCCATGGAGAGGAATGAACAGAAAATAAATAAATAAATAAATAAATAAATAAATAAATAATAAACAAACATTTTCCTTTGAGCCACTAGGTTTGTGGGGCTTTTTTGTGTTTATTTTTAAGCCTTGTCTTAAAAATATCTGGAAAATTTAACGAAAGATTGTGGTGATATTTTAATTGTGCTGAAATGTGATTTTATTTGTATGCTAATAAATTAAGTTTGCCTAGAGATCAGAGGTCATAGCAAGCCAGGGACAGCAGTCCAGTGGTGGTAGCCCACGCCCTTAATCCCATCACATGGCAGGCAGAGTCTCTGTGTGGTCAAGGACACAGCCAAGCGTGGTGACACAAACCTTTAATCCCACTACCAACTATAGAGACCAGAAGGTCTGTATAGACAGGCAGTGATGAGGAAGTCATGTGGCTGGGCTTAGAGCCAATGAGAAAGCAGAACAGGAAAGCAATAAAAACACAAGTCAGACATTAAAAGGTCTCTCTCTCTCTCTCTCTCTCTCTCTCTCTCTCTCTCTCTCTCTCTCTCTCTCTCTCTCACCTACTGCTCGGGGTAAGCTAAAGCTAGGTGGCTCTTGCTCTGATCTCTTTGGCTTTAACTCTGCATTTGGCTCTATGTTTCTTATTTAATAAGACTGTTTAGAAATTCATCTACAAAAGATATTTCAGCATTTCTCATATTCCTGAAAATTCTGTACCTTAGAAATACTCTTTCAAAAGGATCTCTGGAGAACATTGCAGAGTGATGAATACTGTACACAACATGTTATAGAATCAATGGCTTTTGTACAATGGAAACCTGGCTGACTTGTGCATTATAAGTGACCTGGGGACACTTTTTCACCTCTAGTGAATTCTCAAAGAAGCTTTTTAACAGGATTATAAACTCATGAACGCCATTAATTCCAAGGACCTTAGATTAATATGTCAATTTCCTTCGGGATCTAAAATGTTAGCTATTAGACTGTGGTCCTCAGTGAGTAGCCCTTCCATGGACTAAAAAAAAAAAAAAAAAAACAGCATCCCATAAGCACAGTAAAGCAGGTGCAAATGCAACGTAAAGAATCTTTAAAAGAGAGGAGGTGACAAAACACACTTAATAGTCTTCAGTAAATAGAGAGAGAGGGAATGTAGATTTACAGTGAAAATCTATTTCATCTCCCCTTTATTGACTGTAAGCTACCTTAGGCCTCCTATTATTGATCCTTCTTATCACTGCTTTCTGCTTCTCAACTCAACTTTTAGCCAAGAGAAAAAATAATATGGAGAGGGAATGTTAGACTCAAAGTTGTCAAACATCCATCCACCTATCTGTTCCCCCTCCATGTCCTGGTCACCAGTACAAGATTTTTTTCATCAGTCTTTATTCTCAACTTCAGAAGAGGATTTCTCTCCATGTTAATGTCTAGTACCATGGGTACAGCTCCTGTAAGAAGACAAATAGTGTGACCTGGGACTTGTTTCCAGCCGAAACATGTACTGATGACAAACCCTTCTTGAACTTAGATTATCTTCATCATTCACAGATATCTCTAAAATCACTAAGTGAAAAGGGTGATCCCATAAAAAGAAGGCTGATATCACCTTATCTCTACAATCAGCATAAACTGATAGTTCCTTTAAATGTTCTAGCATCAAAATGTAAGATTATTGTTTCCAACCAATTGGTCAAATTCTTAACCAGGCCCTGATGTTCACAGATATTCATTTAGAAAGACTCTCCATTCTTGTCCCCAAAACATCAGAGTTTTGAAAAGATCTCTGCCAGTCTACCAATGCCAAAGATGCACTGCACCATTTACTAATTGATAGTTTGGTTTTCCATCAAAACTTTTTAGTATGTATTGCCATCTATCACAAAGAACCATTCTCTGTGTTGTGTACAGTTGATTGGTAAGCTAATATTGGAATAAATACTCCCACTGTAACATGATACCTGCCCATTGGGGACATAAATTAATCACACTAAGTATATGACCTAAACTCACTCTCAGAAGAAAAAAAAATACTAAGAATTCTACAATCTGGTATAATTTAAAGATAGAAGGCCGGGCGGTGGTGGTGCACGCCTTTAACCCCAGCACTTGGGAGGCAGAGCCAGGAGAATCTCTGTGAGTTTGAGGCTGGCCTGGGCTACCAAGTGAGTTCCAGGAAAGGCGCAAAGCTACACAGAGAAACCCTGCCTCGAAAAAAAAAAAAAAAAAAAAAGATAGAAAATGTTCCAGAAGATAGCAATCAAAATGTCAAAATGATGCATGAGTTTACAGTGTTTTACTTATGTGAAAATGTAAATGAAATGAGCATAAACTATATAAAAGAAACTTGCTGAGAGAAGAACATCTTTTTAAACTCCCCTGATGGTCTACAGATTGTGGAAAGTGCAGGCGTCGAGCCTAGAGAATAATTTAGTAGGGCTTGAGGGTCAATAGTGTGGATAATGAGAATATACACAGAGTAAAACAGAAGCTGTGCCATGCAAAAATAGCACAGGGACTACAAATGTGACTAGAATATAGTTCAGGAATGCAAACCTGGAGAACCCTTAGGAAGAGATTATCACAACAGATTACACTTGTGTTAGGGGAGATAAAGCTCCCTAAATGGGGATCAGTACCCTCTTCTCTCCATCTCGCAGAATTGTCTTTCATTCTTTGATGCACCGTTGGCTCTACCAGTTTCTTACCATCTCTTTCTACCACAGCAAAATCTGTTGGGAACATTAATGCTTGGGTGACAGGCTGCTCATGCTGTACTGTGGCATCTGAAAAATGAGCAGATGCATTATGAGCACTTTAAAACCCATAATGAACTTAATTTCAATGACAAATGGCAATCCTACATATTCTCAATAGTCTTCCAGCCTGCCCAATAAAAACATGATGTGAGACATACGTGTAATTTAAAGTTCCTAATGAGATAGCACTTGTTAAAAAGTAAAAAGGAACAGTATTCATTGTAATGACATTTCATATTTTGACCCAATATGTCAAAAAGTTCTCTGTGATGCTAATAAAGATCCTACAGAAAAATGCGCTTTTTCACTTGAGACACCTGTGCTTCATAGGCATAGGTAGACAGGGCATGTATGTTTCAACATACGAAGGGGGGAAAGAGCAGAGACACAGTGGAAAGAAAAAACTCTATGGTGGGGTCCATGCAGATAATTTCTCTTTTACTTGGGGTAATGAGTGCAAGGGCCATATCCAGTTCTCTCTGAGGTACTCCACTGCGAAGGCAAATAAGCACTAAGTATAACAGGTATGCCAGGGGGCCAAGTCATCCAAATAACAATAAGAACTGAGAAGATGGCTCAGTGGATAAAGTGCTTGTCATATGAGCGTGTGGATCTGTGTTTGAATCTCCAGAACTCATGTAAATGCTAGGCACATGGCTGGAAATCCTTGAGTTCCTATGGACGGGGGAGGAAGTGATGGGAGAATCCCCAGATACTCACAGGACAGCTAACACAGAGTATGCAACACCAAAGAAGACCAATACCAAGGTGGTCCTCTGACTTCCAAATATGCACTGTGACATATGTGTACTGAAACACACATGTGAACATGTAAACATACATGCACACAGACTAAAAAAAATAATATGTAAATAAAAATAACAGCCTCCTTATGACTGGGTATTTAAATTTTAGGATAAAAGGAATTTATTTATATCCTTTCTAAGTATTTAGTCAAAAATAAATCAAAGCATAATTTTTCAATCTTCTAGAAATTGCCATGGTGTTCAAATATTGTGACAAGATAAGAAAGCATTTTAATGAAAACTGACAGAAAAGTGGTTGACAGCACTAAGGCAATTCTATGACAATTGAAGATCCTCAGATTCAGAATACCAAGGTGAGATCTTCATTCAGAAACATACCAACAATGGACTCCTTCATTGGAAATACTTTCATTAGTATTCATTGTATAGTTAAAGTTTGTTTAGATCCTGGAATAAGCTGAAACAAAATATAAAAATCTATGTTCCCCCAAGGGCAAATATTCTTGGGTAGATACATGCATTCACTGGTCAAATAGCTTTCATAGGAATTTCCTCTTTCTGTCTACAGCTGATGTGGTCTACACTTTGCTAACATATTCAACCCTAGGCTGTCAGCATCAAGAAGTCCAGAAGATATTTCATCTATCTCTAAATCTACCTCAGTCCATAGCAGAATGCTGTAACTGTTATTTAATGATGATGTTAAATAGAATAAATTTGAATTGCTTCAATTTGCACTTAATTGAGTTAATAAAAAATTCTAGTTCATTACAAGGCCTTCTCTACTAAATGTTAATACAAAAACCACATCAAAACATTATAAGGAAAACTATTAACCAATGTCTGTAAGGAACACCAGTGCAAGTATTCTCAATAAGGTATTAATAAGTCAAATATAATAATGTCAGTAGAATTACATAACATTGCTAAGTGGAATTTATCAGAGGAATATAATAGCTTTTGAATCTGTGATAACCAATTAATATAATTGATCATATGAATATAATTACAGAAGAAAATTTAGAGGGTGTGGTCAATTGGTTTAGAATTAGTATATTTAATTTCTACTATCTTATGTTGAAAACTCTTAGCAAACTAAGAAGAAACAGGAATTTCCTTGACCTGATGTACATAACAGGCAGCAAAGCAAAATGCAGTGATAAGGAGATGTCAAAGGACACAAAAGCCTATTGAAACATCTCCTATGGCCCCAAAATGTAAGAACTATGATAAAAAAACATTGGTATATCATTGTATTATAACCTTTAGGAATAAAAAATATGTATATGTTCATACTAATACATATAATTGTGTCCATTAATAAGCAGAGATGACATAAAGCTCTCGTGCAGTACAATTCCAAATATAACATTTAAATATGCCACCCTGAAGGAAGTACACTCAACATCTCTGCTTTACATAATAGTTTTCTTCCAAAAAATACAATATAGAAAGTGGCATCGGGTGGGTAGAAAGAGGAGTAGTAGATAAATAACAAATTTTATGACAGTCAAGTGGCCAAAGCAAACAGTTGTACACTGTGTAGTCTTCACATGACCCTGAAATTCAGCAGTAAAAAATGGCATTGTACCTCTGTGATCACCTTCTCAAAGGCAATATTCCCAATCTAATAGCAGCAGAAACATAATATTACAATGGTTGGAAGGGATATCCTGCAATACATATAGCTGGCACTGTTCAAAGCCATTAAGAAAAAAAATGAAAAATATGAGAAATTATCAAAACTAAGAAGGGGCTAATAAAACACTATTCTAAAACAAAAAAAAAGAATCAATGAGCCCAAACTAAGGAAATATGAACAAAGGATGGAATGGAGTCAATAATATTTATCACCATTAGTACTTTAATTTCAACAAGGGAATCATTAATTCATCAACAAGAGAAATAATGGAATTCTTCACTGTGTGCTTCATCTTTCTGTAAATCTAAAACTGATGTAAACAATAGATTTTATTAATAAAAATTAATCTAATAAATTAGCACAGTTATACTTTAATATAAGATCTTTTTTTTAATCAACCAAACTGGTTAGTTATAATGGAAAGCTTAGTGATGTCACCCAAACATCAATGTCATTCGATGAAATGTGAAATTCTAATCACGCTTACTCATTTATTATGAAAACTGTACTATATAAAATATGGTGTCAATTCCTATGAGAATATAACATACTGAAATCACCACTCTAGACTTATAACCCAGTCCAACAACCACCCTTTATACCTATTCACGGCTAATTTTGAAAGATTTCCCCCATGCTCACTGTCTCTGTCTCTTTATGTTCTACTTATTGTTTAGTACACAATTATCTGGCTTCTGCTCCAACTTCACTTCCAAAGTCAATAACAGTTATTTGCTGGCAGAAGGAGTGGATAGTCACTCATTACCTGACTTTATTTCTTGGAATCACTGAGCACAGGGTCTAGACCTTCCTTTTCAAAACATCCTCTTCTTTCAAATTCAACACATTTCATTCTCCTGATTTTATGACCACCTCTCCTGTCCATAAAATTCAGTTCAGCAATTTACTTTTTATTTTTCATTCCTTAAAGTGTGTGATTATTTTAACTCTTGTGGCTTTAGTCAATATTATGTCCTGTTGTCTTCCTTCACTTCTGTCTCTCACTTAGAGCTCTTTCCTAAACTTAAGAGGATGTTAACATTCAATTTACACTGATATTTCCATTCTTCAGCTCATTTGCATATAAAAAACAGCCAATCTCAGAATACCCTATCTTTGCTTTCTCGCAAACTCCTAGCCTTCTATTGCCGTCAGTCTAAAGTACCACCATTGTCTACTCAAGACAATAATGTAGCTATCATAATCAATTCCATCTTCACTTCTAACTTGTTGGTTTGAGGCCCAAATTATCTTATTTTGCTTATAAGACCTTTCATAATTTTGGCACTATATAACTTTTCTAATAATAGTTTAAAAAGTGATTAGCATTCAAAAATATTTGATAGGTGGATTTATTGATAGAAATGTAAATGCATGGTTGAAGTAACTCAGAAAAACTTTCAAAAGTATAAAATCTAAGCTAAGATATGTGAAATAAATCAATACTCTGGGTAGAGTTACAATGACCTGAATGTCTTTAACAGATCCTGTTAGCACCTATGTTTTCATACATGGTCCTAGTTGATGAACTATTTGGGAAGGATTTGGATGCATGACCTTGATAGGAGAGCTGTTGCTGGAAGTGGGCTTGGAGGTTTCAAAAATCCACATCAAGCCCAATTTTGCTGTCTCTCTGTTTCTCTCTGTCTCTCTCTCTCTCTCTGTCTCTCTCTCTCTGTCTCTCTCTCTCCTGCTTGTGGATCAAGATGTAAACCTGTTAGGTTCTTAGGTGCTGCTCCCTTCCATGACAATAATAATTACACTCTGAAACTATAAGCAAGGCCCCAATGAATACTTTCTTTTGTAAGCATTTCCCTGGTCCCAGTGTCTCTTAACAGCCATAGCACAGTAACAAAGACAATAGCATTAGTTTCTGTCAGCAAAAAACATCATAAAGAATATACACTGTATCTCGGATTTAAAATGAACATTTTTCAAGTGAGTATTCTTGCTTTTAGCTGCAATATTCACATTAATTACCCAATCCCAAATTTAGACAACACATGAATGAACAGGACCAAAATTCTAAGACATCAAAGCACTCTCTAACTTTGACAATAATAGCTTGGAAGTAATGAGAACATTAAAAAAAAGGATTGTCAGCAACTGAAGGGTAACAGTGGGAATTAACCAAGACATATCACAAGTCCTTGGTGGTAGACTCAATATATGATGTAAAACTTGCCACAGAAGCAGAACCAAGGCTCTGGTTCAGGCATCCTTAAGACTGAATAACTGAACAGTCCAAGACAATGTCAAAGTATCAAGGAATCAGGTATAGAGAAGATTAAAGATGTTTGGTTGCTAATAGGAGCAGATAGAGAACAGTAGGGGGTGATAGCACGATACACGCCTTGCTTATGTTCCTTTGAACTTGGTTCAGTTATCTCTGTAGATTTCCCCATAATGATCTTAATTCACATACCCCCCCCCTTGCTCATATAAATCCACTTCCCTCTCATTGACTGGACTCCTGGAGCTTGGCCTGGTGATTAAAAACACTAATGACAGCTTGTGTTGGAGAGGATGTGGAACAAGGAAGGGGAACACTCCTCTACTGCTGGTGGTAGTGCAAACTTGTACAGCCACTTTGGAAATCAATATGGCAGTTTCTCAGAAAATTGGGAATTAATCTACCTAAAGACCCAATCTACCCACTCTTGGGATGCTCAAGCATACCACAAGGACATTTGATCAACTATATTTATAGCGGCATTATTGTAATAGCCAGAACCTGGAAGCAACCAAGATGCCCCTCAACCAAAGAATGGGAAAAGAACATGTGGTAAATATACAAAATGGATTATTACTCAGCTGTAAAAATGACATCATGATATTTGCAGGCAAATGGATGGAACTAGAAAATGTCAATCTGAGTGAGGTAAGACAGATTCAGAAAGACAAACATGGTATTACTCACTCATAAGTGGATACTAAATGTAAAGCAAAAGATAATCAGACTACAACCCACAGCTCCAAAGAAACTAGGTAACAAGAAGGACCCTAAGAGGGATATATGAATCAACTTGGAAAGGGGAGACAGAGGAGAGCTTCATGAGTAACTGGGGATTAGGGGGCAATAGAGGGGAGGGGAGGGGAGATGAGAGCATGAGGGAACATGATGGTTGAGCTGAGGGAGGGATGTAGTGGGAGACCAATGAAAGAGATATCTTAATAGAGGGAGACATTATGGGGTAAGGGAGAAATCTGGTGCTAAGGAAATTACCAGGAATCCACAAAGACGATTCCAGCTTAGACTACTAGCAATAGTAGTGAGTGTAGATGAATTTCTAAACAGTCTTATTAAATAAGAAACACAGAGCCAAATACTACATTAAAGTTAAAACCTTCCTTTTTAATTAAACAGAAAAGGGAAAATGCTGTGTGATAATGCTTTTGTACACTGGTTTAATAAAACACTGATTGGCCAATAGCCAGGCAGAAAGTATAGGTAGGATAAGCAGACAAGGAGAATTCTGGGAAGTGGCAGACTCAGTCAGGAGATGCCAGCTCACCATTTAGGGAGCAGCATGTAATGGCACACAGGTAAAGCCATGGAACACGTGCCAACATATAGATTAACAGAAATAGACTGAGTTTAAGTGTAAGAAGTAATCAATGGTAGGCCTGAGATAATGGCTGAGCAGTTTTCATTAATATAAGCTTCTGTGTGTTTACTTGGGTCTGAGTGGCTATGGACCAGGCAGGACACAGGAAAACTTTCAGCTACAGGTGAGGGTACCTGAACTGGCCTACCCTGGTAATCAGATTGGTGAATACCCTAATTGTCATCATAGAGCCTTCATCTAATAACTGATGGAAGCAGATGCAGAGGTCCACAACCAAGTATATATCTTTTAAAATACACAGTCAGAGGCTAGTGAGATGGTTCTGTGGGTCAAATGCTCACTATGCAAGCATGAAGACCTGTGTTCAGATCCTCAGCACCTCCCTAAAAGCTGGTGGTAAACCCAGTGCAGATGGTGTGTGCTAGAGACAAGTGGATCCAAAGAGATCACTGGCCACCCAGTCCAGACATTCTTTGACCTCCTGAGTTCAATGAAAAATCCTATCTCAAATAGTGTGGACTGTAACATGAATCTTAAAAGGTCTTATTTAAAAGAAAAAAAAAAAACTGATGCCAAATATTGAGGTGAAAAGTGAAAGATCAGATGAAACAGAACAAGCCACTGCCAACCTCACATCACCAACTCCTCTGCCGATCCTGTTTCCATGAATCCTCAGACTGAAAGTCTCTGAGTCCTCATCTCCGAGGGTCTCAGTAGAACTGCTGCTTAGTTCCTATCTCCTCACGCCTTATATACTGTTCTCCACTCAAACATGTCACTTCCTGGGATTAAAGGCGTGTGTGCTTTCCAAGCAAAGGCATAAGATCTCAAGTGCTGGGATTAAAGGTGTGTGCCACCACTGCCCTACTCTGTTCCCAGTGTAGCCTTAAACTCACAGAGATCCAGATGGATCTCTGCCTCCCAAGTGATAGGATTAAGGGTGTGTGCCACCACTGTCTGGTCTCTATGTCTAATCTAGTGGCTGGCTCTGTTCTCTGATCCCCAAATAAGTTTTATCTGTTAGAACACAAATAAAACATCACCACTGTGGATAATAATAGACACTCAACATTGACTACTGGCCACCATACATGCATGCATCCACTCACACATGCACATACATACACATAAATAAAAATAAATTAAAAATATCAGAGAGAAGTACATTCCAAGATGACATCAATGATATACTCCCTATTGCCACAATTAAAGTAACAGAAATCTTTCTTTTGATTCTCTAAAAGGCTATTTTTTATTATCCATTAGTGATTTTTTTTTATTTGAGGACATTTTCCAAAAAGGAATAGCTGTCCACTCATCAGTTTTGAATTTATACTTCTTCCACTGTCTTTACTGATACCAACTAGATGATCTACAAAGTAGTTACACTGGAGATGAGCAGTCTACCTAATTTGAGATGTGTTAACTACTTTAGCTTTCTAGATCCAACTGACCATGCTGTTGCACACCCTTCCTTTTATTCTTCTGCTAAGAATTAACCTGCCATGAACTAAAATTCCTGAGTCCAGAAGTATGGCTTGTCATCCCCATGTCTCACCAGCAAAAAAGAAAAGAAATTCATCTGTATTCCTAGAAAGTACTGGGGAATTCCTAGAAAGTGAAGAATGAGCAAGACATCTTAAAAGAAGTAACTGTTAATCTTTAGTTCACCTTGTATAGGTATGCCTAGGATGATAAATGTATCATACATATATATCATATATAATTTATGTACATATGCATATTTATATGTAACAGCAATACAAGAAAATAGTTCATTAATTTAAAAGAGTGCAAACAGGGGTACATTTGGAGGATGAAAGGGGAGGGAACAAATCATGCGATTATACTATAATTTCAAAACTAAAAAAATATAAATATTTATAGATTCAACAGTAAAAGTGCAACATTTAATGTGAAGCTCCACTCCTTCAGAATGGCTACTGTAACAGTACAGAAGTTCACTGAGATACATAGGCTTTGACTCTGGCTAATTTCAGTGTCTGGTAGTTTTTATTATCAAGTTTTTTGTAATAAAGTTTACTTAAAATCTTAAACAAAAAGAGGGGTTTAAAATGTGCCAAACATGCCTATCTTTTACTCACAATACACAACTGCAAATTCTTAATTTCTGCAAGATATGAGATTCTTTGCGACTATGTTTTTACTACATTCTTTTAACATATTTCTTGGGTTTCCATATTTTCTTATTCACTTTCTTTTATTTCATTCATCTCTGCATATAATGACTTTTAATTCATAAAGTTGTTGGTACAAATAATGCTATCTTGGATGAACATTACATTTAAAAGGTTAATTGCTGTGGGATGATCTGTATGTCCTGTGGGAGCCCCTCTTGGGTTCTTTGTGGCGTTACCAGCAGGTCGCATAGAGGATGATTAGGACATGGCTGATGCAGGTGTTGAGATGGTCTGCACTGCTGTGCTGGGGATGGTCTGTATGTCAAGTTGTTCTGACTGGTTAATAAATAAAACCTGATCGGCTGTGGCTAGGCAGGAAGGATAGGCGGGACTAACAGAGAGGAGAAGTAAAAGGACAGAAAGGCAGAAGGACTGCTGAGCACACCATGACAGAGACGCAGAGCCGCTGCATGACCAGCAGCATGTGAAGACGCCGATAAGCCACCAGCCACGTGGCGAGGTATAGATTTATGGAAATGGATTAGTTTAAGCTATAAGCACAGTTAACAAGAAGCCTGCCACAGCCATACAGTTTGTAAGCAATATAAGTCTCTGTGTTTGTTTGGTTGGGTCTGAGCGGCTGTGGGACTGGCAGGTGGCAGAGATTTGTCCTGACTGTGGGCAAGGCAGAAAAACTCAAGCTACAAATGGCGCCCAACGTGGGGCTAAAGAAAAAAAGGGAAGAAAAAAAAAGGACTAAAGAAAAAGGACAAATGAACAGGGATAAAGGCCGGTGTTATGAAAAAAAAAAAATACTAAAGACAAAGTCCCTTAACCAAGAGGCGCTCCAATAAAGTGTGATCTGAGAAGAATCCTCGCGTGGTGGTAAAGAGGATTCAGAACTCAACACACGGAGCGGTGACGTTGGTAAGTTCTCCAGGAACGGTGTCGGTAAACGCCCCACAGTTCCTAATTCTCTCTCTCAAATGAGCGGCAGCCGCCGTTTGAGTTACTGGCGGGTTCCTGGCGTGTGTGCTCGACCTGCAGTATGGCGGAATGAGGCCTCTGCAAGTGGCACATTAAGCTGCGTGGTGGATTTAGCCTTTGCTAGTTACAAAACAAAAAAAGGTTTCTGGGCTACACGCTGCTTGGATAAAAGCATAGACTCATGATAGCTCCCAGAGCTGGCGGTAAACGTACCACAGCCATGTTGGGAAGCTGAAGTGGGTGGAGCCAGCAGCCACAGAGCTGTTTCAGGCTTAGAAGGCTACAGTTTAAAGCAATAAGTTTGCAATAAGACAGATTCAGATGGAACAAGACGCCGATAAGCCACCAGCCACGTGGCGAGGTATAGATTTCTAGAAATGGGTTACTTTAAGATATAAGAATAGTTAACAAGAAGCCTGCCACAGCCATACAGTTTGTAAGCAATATAAGTCTCTGTGTTTGCTTGGTTGGGTCTGAGCGGCTGTGGGACTGGCGGGTGGCAGAGATTTGTCCTGAATGTGGGCAAGGCAGAAAAACTCAAGCTACAGTTAATAATATTAAGTTAGATACTAACTCTTATCTTTAAATAAATGAAAAGAGGTATGATATATTAACTTATGTTTAGTCCCCCAACTTTGTGTGGGCACTTGATATATAGGATGGTATTAGAATAAATTCCCTTCTGCCTCAGGAACTAGAGCTGTGCTGTAGTGTTCTCTACTGTTAAATATTTACTTGAACTTCCATACAGAATGAAGTGCCAATTATATTAAAATAATCTAGACACTTAAAATCTAAAGGTCTATTCAGTGAGTAATTTGGACTTCAAAATTCATGGAAATAGTAATTTCATAGACATCTGCAATAACTAGTTTCCCTTGGCTACTATGCCAATCAGACCAAACAACACAGATGCAAAATTTCATGGGGAAATTTCCATTTTTGTAGCTATATTAGTTTGCTCTTAAAAACCATCCAGTAGTATGACATGAATTCTATAACTGGAAGTCTTCAGATACTAACCATCTCAAACTTCATAAGGGATGCAAAATGGTTTATTTATTCTTGAAATTTACAAGGAATAATTTTGGGCTAGGGAGATCTCAGAAGGTAAAGACATTTTTTAATACCTATCCTTTCCTATTTCGGTTACTTTTTTTGTTTTCTGTGTGTTTGTTTGGTTTGGTTTTTTAAGACTGGGGTTCTATATGTAGTCCTGACTGTCTTGGAATTCACTCTGTAGACCAGGCTGACCTCAAACTCAGAGATCCACTTGACTCTGCCTTCCTAGTGCTGAGAATAAAACTGTGCACCACCACCATTTGGTTTTGGTTTTGGTTTTTGTTTGTTTTTTTTTTATATTATTTGACTAGCTAAAACTATAAACATCGTGCTGATTAAAAGAGAAGAGACTGGGCACCTTTATTTCATCCCAAATTTTAAAGGAAATGCTCTCCATTGCTCCTCATTTCACATAATATTGATGTTAGGTGTGATACGTATAGTCTTTATTATGTTGATTGTGACAGCTAGTTTTATGTCCACTTAACATAAGCTAGAGGTATTTGAGAAGAAACCTCAACTGAAAAAGAAGCCCCCATAAGATTGAACTGGAAGGCAAGTCTGTTGTACATTTTCTTGATGGTTGATGGAGGAGAGCCCCAATCACTGTGAGTGGTGCCATCCCTGGGCTGGTGGTCCTGGGCTCTGTAAGAAAGCAAGCTGAGCAAGCCATGAGGAACAAGCCAGTAAGCAGCATCCCTCCATGGCCTCCAGGTTCCTGCCATTTTTGAGTTCCTGACCTGACTTCCCTCAGAAAGGGACTGTGATATTAACCTATAAGCTAAAATAAACCCTTTCATCTCTAAGTTGCTTTTGGTAGTGATATTTTAACACAGCAATAGAAAGCCTAACGAAGACACTGATGTTCATTCTATTCCTGTTTTTTTCAGGTCTTTTATGAAGAAGGCATGGTGAGCGTATCAGGTACCTTTTTTTCCATCGATTGAGATAATGTTTCATTGTTATCTTTTAAGTCTATTTATATGCTGCATTATGTTATTGATTTGTGCACACAGAAAGAATCTTATATGGTTGTGATGAAACAAACTTGGCTCTGATGTATGATCCTCTCATAGAGTCCTTGAATTCAGTTTGAAAGCATTTTATTGAGAATAGATGCATCTATTTAATTGGGGAAATGGATCCGTAGTTGGCCTTTTTGTTGTCCCTTGTCCAGTTTTAGTATCCAGACTTCACAGACTCAGTCGGGTGGTGTTCCTCCTCTTTCTATTTTGTGGAACAACTTAAAAAGTATTTGTATATGTTCCTTGAACATTTATCAGACTTCAACAATGAACCTACTGGGTCCTGTGCACTTCTTTAGGGGAGACTTTTCAATGTAGCTTCAGCCTCATTTGTTACGAGTTTGTTCAAGTTGTTTGTATCTCCTGGGTATACTTTTGATAGATCATATCTGTTTAGGAATTTACATTTTTTCCTACATATTTCATATTCTTGAATATATATATATATATATATATATAATAATAGATATATATAATATATATATATACCCTAATGATCTTCATTTCCTTGGAGTCTATTGAAACAACACATATTTCATCACTAATTTTATTAGTTTGTGTCTTCTCTCACAGGGGGTTATTAATCTTGTTTATCCTTTTGAAAAACCAGTAGTTTGTCTGATTGATTCCATACAGTATACTTCTAGTCACCATTTCAGTAATTTCTGCCCTCATCTTCATTATTTTTTTTTTTTACTGTCTACTGAATTTGGGTTTATTGGGCTAATATTTTTTATGAACACATATTGTAAAGTAGAATTATAATTTTTAAGCTTCTAGATAACTGAAAGGCAAAATATCAAGCTCGGTTAATTTCCAGCCCCACACTTAGAGAAGGTGTGACAGTGGGAGCATGTCTTACACTTTATGAGCTGGAAAGCAAGAGTTCTAGTGAGAGCTATACCCATGCTATATAGTGCAGAAGGCTTGTTCCCTAGCAACTCGCTTCTGCCAGAAGGCTCACCTCCTGAAAGGTCCACAACCACCTAAATAGTGCCACCTATGGGGAACCAAGTTTTTAAACACAAGACTAAGATGTTTCATTCAGTCTCAAGCAATGATGGTGGCATTTTTGTATTGTGCCTCCAACCACAACAAAAAGATTAAAAATATCTTCAGTATCTCTAGACTACTCTAAATTTTGATTCAGTAAATTAAATGAATATAAATGAGTCATTTTCTTACCCATTTTTTTTTACCATAACACAATTATACAGCCTTACTTCTCTTCCCCTTGCCCCTTTGTCTGTCTCATCAATGTCCCAAGCTTAGTACATCAAAATCAACATGCCCTTCTCTACTCACCCCAAATTCACAACATATGCATTTTCTCGGTCTTGTTTTCATTTGGCCAGGCTGTCATAACAAAACATCACAGAGTAGGTGACCAAGACAACAAAAATGAACTTCCTCACAATTCAGGAAGCTGGAGGTCAAGAACATCTTTGCAACAGGCTTGGTTTCTCTTGAGCCTCTTTCATAGATCTGCTAATGGTCAACTTTTTGATGAATTCTAATACACTATCCTTTTATACACATATGAATTACCTTTCTAAGGGTTGTGATACCAAGTACAGCCATGTTTGGGGGTATGGGTGATCACAGCCTATACACAGGCATTTTGAAAACTATAATCCAATAAATAACAAGATCCAAAACTTCTTAAATACCTCAAAACTTCTTAATTTCTTTTTCTATAAAACTTTCCCCTACTCCCAAATAGGTATTTTTACCTAGATTGGTCTTCAAGCATGCTACCCACTTCTTGGAACTTTCATGGTAATGCCACACCAGTGCTTCCCAAGCTTAGAAGCAATAAATCTAAGCAACTCAGAAACCTAAGATCCCTACTACAGCCTAGTAATTTTTTGACTATTTTTTTTAAATCTTGGGTTGACTTTTAAGGAATCTCCCCATCTTTATCTAAAGAGATTATCTAAAAAGACAATCAATATTATACCCTACCGTGTCTCTGTGAAATTTTTTCCCATTCTAACTCTTTAATGATAAGGTAAATTTTATTTTAAGAAACAGTAACAATTATCACCATCATTATAATCACCATCATCACCACCACCATTATTGTCACCATAATTTTTTGCCTTGACATCATCATTACCATTATCAATGACTTCATGACACCATGACACCAGGACCACCATCAATCACTTCATGACAGCTAGCTTATACTATGCCAGACATGTATCAATACTGTAATCAACTTTTGATCTTCATGACATGCTTATTTTTAATGTCTAGAACCATGTGTTCTACACTGAGAGCAAAGAACTACTGGTGAGCCATAAAAATCAATGTTAGACACCATTTGAGATCTTAAAATATTTTCCTTACATTTTATTTATGTCTGTGTATGTGTGAATACACGCACACATATCTTATCATGTGTATGTGTACATCAGAGGATAACTTGTGAGTGGGATTAATTTTCTCTTTCTATCATGTGGGTCCCAGGAATCAAACTCTAGTTGTTGGGCAATTAGCAAGCATCTTTACCCACTGAGGCATCTTGCTGTCCCTTACTATCATCTCAGACAGTAAAGGATGGAAAGACATTTTAAGAACATTGAAATACACATGCATGGAATAAAGTCTAAGTGCAGACTCTGAACTTTCTATTCCACTTAGGTATCCCTGCACTTTTTTTTATCATATGCCTTTCTTTGGCTATTTTCAAGACACTCTTGTTGTATAGGTAACTAGATTACAACATGTGAATATAAATTACTTCTATTTCCTGAAAGAGTAATTGAATTCTGCTCACAGACGTGCCTATTTTCTGAAGCCTTTCCTCTGACTGCTGAATGACAGGGGGTTCAGAACCTTGTCACCACATACACGGCAGCATGACAGCAGTAAAAGCAGTGAGAATACCACATCCCTTGGCATTCATTAGCTGCCCAGGCCTAGGAAGCCTTCATTACTGCACAATTCTTAATTTACTATTGAATAGACCTAGACTATTAGTCATGCACAGATGATGCAGTAGGTTCTTTAAATGATTTCTGATACATATATATAATCATATGCAAAGCCAGGTTCCCACAAACCAATGAATATAATAAAGATGTAAGCATAAAAGTCTCTCTGAATACAGGAAGTAGAAGGGAAGTCTATTACAGCAAGTCTTACCAAGCTGGAAGATGGCTCATTGTCAACATAAGGCACATACATTAATGGGTCAAGAGAGATCATTCATAAAGAATGGAAAGTTGATTTTGATATATTTTTAATCAAATATAAAGTTAAAATGATGCATATGTCTTAGTTAATACTGGCTGCCACAACAAAATATAGAGCTAATTGAACATTCTTTCTCATAGTTCTGAAAGGTGAGAACTACCAAGTAAGGCACCAGCAGATTTAATGCTTGGTAGGGAACTTTTCTTGGTTCATGTGACCTCCACATGGCCAAAAGAGACTTGTTTTGATATCCTTTTCAGTTGCTAAAAGTACTGAATTGCTTAGAGTGTACATACTCTGTTAAAAACATGTGATTTTAAAATCTGGCTACTTCCAAACATGCAGTTGAAGGCCACCAAATTTATCTTTAAAAGTAAAACTTGAAGGTAAGAACTAAAACAAAGATATTGAGAAAGATATCAATTTATGTATATGATCTTGAACACTTGATGAGAATAGTTTTTTAATATACATACAAATGTGCATATGTATATCACTGTAGGCAACATGAAGTTAATAAATATAGTTTTATGATCTTTGACAAATATTTTCATGTATTCTGTCAAAGTACCTAGCTCTTACATATGGTTTTATGTTTTACCTTAGCTTGTTAACCTGTGCCTGAAAAATATAGACCTGCTACAGTTGATTTAGTGAGAGTGGTTAAGCTCAGCAAGGTCTCTGGACAGCACCAACTGACTCATGAAGTATCTGGACTGTAGTCCTGAATCCTTAATAACACAGAGATGGTGTAAAAACAGTACTTCTAAGTCATACACCATCATAGGTTGATATAGCTTCAGCCTCGTTCCACTATCTGCATGATGGCGGAATTCTCTCTGATCTTGGCAGAATTCTCTCTGATCTTCTGACTTCTTAATCCTTATCTTTCTGCTCCCATCAAATTCTAAATCTACATCTGATATAAAAGAAAGCATGGCATTCAGCAGAGACAAGATATCTAAGAAGCCAAGAAAATCCCATTGTTTTTCTTTCAAAGAATGAAAGAGCTAACAGTGTCCTTTGTCTTACCAAAGCTTTTCAGTTCATAAAATGGCAGCCTATAGAATGGGAGAAGATCTTCACCAGGCCCATATCCGACATAAGGCTGATCTCCAAATTATATAAAGAACTCAAAAAAACTAGGTATCAACAAACCAAATAATCCAATTTAAAAATGGGGTATAGATCTAAACAGAAAATTCTCAACAGAAGACTCTAATGGCTGAGAAACACTTAAAGAAATGTTCAACATCTTAGCCATTGGGAAAATGCAAATCAAAACAACTCTGATATTCCATCTTATACTTGTCAGAATAGCTAAGATAAAAAAAAACGCAAATGACAGCTTATGCTAGAGAGGATGTGGGGCAAGGGAAATACTCTTCCACTGCTGGTGGGAGTGCATACTTGTACAGGCACTTTGGAAAACGATATGGCAGTTTATCAGAAAATTAGGACTCAATCTACCTCAAGACCTAGCTAAACCACAATTAGACCATATACCCAAAGGATGCTCAATCATATCATGAGGACACTTGTTCAACTATGTTCATAGCATCTTTATTCATAATAGCTAAATGGGAAATAACCTAGATGCCTCTCAACTGAAGAATGGATAAAGAAAATGTGGTATATTTACACAATGGAGTTATCACTCGGCTGTTAAAAGAATGACATCATGAAATTTGCAGGCAAATGGATGGAACTAGAAAAATCATCCTGGGTAAGGTGTCCCAGAAAGACAAACATGGTATATACTCCTTATTAGTAGATATTAGCTGTAAAATAAAGGATAGCCATGTTACAATCCACAGACCCAGAGAAGCTAGGTAACAAAGAGGGCCCAAGGGTATACTCATGGATCTCCTGGGAGACGGGCGAGTAGAGATCTTGTGGGTAGACTGGGGGTGGAGATGGGAACATGAGGAATCAGATTGGGGGTTTGGAGGGGGAGAGTACTGAAAAAGATGACTAGAAAAGGGGAGCCTTTGGGGGTCAGGTAGAAGGTACAAGAGAAACGCTCAGGAATATATAAGGATGACCCCAGCAGTCAGAAGGTTTCTCTGGTCCCACCCAGCCCCCATGGTCCTGCCCAGCCCTGCAGTCCTGCAACTGCTTATAAAATAATCACTCAGAGGCTTAATATTAATGACTATAACTGTATGGCCTATGACTCCAGCTTCTTGCTAGCTATCTCTTTCATCTTAATTAACTGTTTCTATTAATCTATGTTTTGCCACAACTGGTCTGATGGTATTTTGCTTCTCCTTTCATTTCTCTGTATCTCTGGTTGGATTTCTCACCTGCCTCCAAGCTGCCTTGCCATAAGCCAAAACAGCTTTATTGATTAGCCAATGAGAGCAACACATATTCACAGCATATAGAAAGGCATCCCACAGCACCCACCTAAGACACCTAGCAATGGCGAATGCATAGCATGAACTGGTCATCTCCTGCAACTGGGCAGAACTACCAGTGGAGGGATTGGGACACCTGCCTACCCACACAATCTTGACCTACAGTCTGTCTTGCCTATGATGTGCTGGGCAGGGCTGGGGGTGGGAGTGGGGAGAGTGTAAGGATGGCACAGAGACTGAAGGGTGATCCATCAATAACTGGACCAGCTCAGACTCATACCACAAAAGTGAACCCACCCCTGACACTGCTTGAAATGCCAGGACCCAGAAGCTGGACGTTCCAGAGACCTAGGATAGAACCAGACATAATTAGAGAAAGAAAAAAAAGTCAATGTAATGATACCTAATGGTATTCTGCTATACTCATGGATTGGTGACTACTCCAATTGTCATCAGAGAGCCTTCATCTGATAACTGATGGAAACAGATGCAGAGACCCACAGCCTCAGCATTGGTTGAGTTCAGGGAATCCTATTGAAGAGAGGGAGGGAAGATTGTAGGAGCCAGAGGGGTCAAGGACATCACAACAGAACCCGCAGAGACAGCTAGCCTGGGTTCGTAGGAGCTCACAGTCTGGACCAACAACCAGGGAGCCTGCATGGGACTGACCTAGGCCCTTTGCATGTATCTGACAGTTGTGTAGCTTGGTCTTCTTGTGGGACTCCTAAGAGTGGGAGCAGGGGTTGTCCCTACAGCTTTGTCTGGCTTTTGGAAACCTATTCCTCATATTGGGTTGAGTTGCCCAATCTTAATACATAAGGATGTACTTAGTCTTACTGCAACTTGATATGCCATGCTTTGTTGATACCCATGGGAGTTCTGCCCCTCTCTGAACAGAAACAGAGGAGTAGATTGGAGGCGGGAGAGTGGGGAGAGGGGGAAGGGAATGGAAGGAGAGGGGGGAGGGAAACTGTGGTAAGGATGCAAAAATAAATGGATAAATTTAATTATATTTTTAAAAAAGCAGGACTTATAAGTAAGAAATGGAAAGGATATTATGTGCATTTACAATGATTCAAATATGCAGGAAATGCCTTTTATGTTTTTTTTTTCTTCCTTGCACTAAGGGCATAAAGCTTCAGAAGGAGCCAAGAGGGCTGTAAGACACAAGAACATTTTTGACAATTCCAAATCATTATCCATATGTGAATTTTAAAATCAATTACTCCAGTGAGATGGTTTTTTCCATTTCCAAGCTCTACAGAGTATCATTCTGGTTTGATAGCTGAATTATTCTTTCAGTTTGGATATTATAAAGCTACACATATGTGTATGGTTCATTCTGATGTATAGTTTTAGTTACTTGAGATTGTGGTCTTCACCTCGGGACAAGATATAAAATGTGATACAAAGGTCACCATTGCTATATTACTTTAAAAATGTGAATTTTAATGGTGTTTTTTTCCTAATTCTCTACCCTTCCCACCCATATAGACTACTATGAAAAGGAAATCTACTATTTTAGCAGTTTGGCTATGTGATACTAGAATTTGAATTTACGTGAAATTCATTTTCCATGAGGCTTCTACTTAGTTCATTAATGTTTTTGTAAATTTTATGGAACCTGCAATTTGTTGCATTGTTACTTTGTTCATAAAAAAATATGATACTAATATGATATTTTCAAATATATATTACATTTGATCAAAACCTATTTTAGGCCGGGCGGGGGTGGCGCACGCCTTTAATCCCAGCACTCGGGAGGCAGAGGCAGGCGGATCTTGTATTCGAGCAGCCTGGTCTCAAAGCGAGTTCCAGAAAGCGCAAAGCTACACAGAGAAACCCTGTCTCGAAAAACCAAAAAAAAAAAACCTATTTTAATTCAGGTGTGGTGGCACACAGCTTTTACCCCAGCACTTGGGAGGCAAAGGCAGACAGATCTCTGAGTTCGAGGCCAGCCTGGTCTATAAAGTGAGTTCCAGGACAGCCAGGGAACAGAGAAATCCTGTCTCTAAAAACTAAAAAAAAAAAAAAAAAAAAAAAAAAAACACCTATTCTAAAACATTTTAGATTAAAATCTGATTTCCATGAAATATTATGGTCAATGATTAGATTAATTATTAATTGATTATCATATCAGTTAGTGATAAATCTCTCATGTATGTCAATAGGATATCAAAGACTTAATTCTAGAAGACACTAAGATATCTGGCTTATTGTTACCTAGTTAGACTAAATAAAAGGAAATACTCTTACATGAACAAACAATTATTAAGGCAACAATTATGAAGAAATTCCCATTAACACTGGTTGTTAATGCTCACAAATTCAAAAACCTGGAGAAACAAGTTTGACTTGAGATAATGAAGACATTAAAAAGTATAGGTGTGCACATAATGCCCACTAGCTCCAACCAACATTTACCATGGAGGACCTTAGTCCTTGTCATAACAATTCTGTCTTTTCAAAGAAGTTAGCTCAGGTTTAGTGTATGAAACCTATCATACTCTAAATGTATAACAATAATACACTAAATACCAAACATTTAAAATGTTAGTCACTAACACAATATGATTAAAAAAATTAAATCATCCTTACATTTTGGACCAACCTAAAAACATCTGTAGGCCAGATGTGTCTAATAAGCCACCAATTACTCCAAACTAGAGACCTTGTCTTAGTTAGAGTTTCTATTGCTGCAATGAAACACCATAACCAAAAGCAAGTTGGGGAGGAAAGGGTTTATTTGGCTTATACTTCAGCATTGCTGCTCATCACTGAAGGAAGTCTGGACAGAAACCTGGAGGTAGGAGCTGATGCAGAGGCCTCAGAGGGGCAGCTTACTGTCTTACTCCCCTGGCTTGCTCAGCCTGCTTTCTTGTAAAACCCAGGACTATCAGCCATGGGATGATATCACCCACAATGGGCTGGGCCCTCCCCATCAACTACTAGTTAAGAAAATGACTTACAGCCTGATCTTATGGAGGCATTTTCTCAATGGAGATTCCTTCCTTTCAGATAACTCTAGTTTGTGTGTCAAGTTGACCTAAGATTAGCCAGCACAGACTTCTTCTTGCCTTGTTTATTACTGACACCTTTTAGTTAATTTTTCATTTTTACACCCATGTGCTTCTCTATGTGCACCCCTTTCCATCAGGGAACTGGGGCACAATAGGTTCTTCATGATCATATTTCCCATAATACATCTGAGACTCTATGGAAACACACTTCTGAAAGAATTTGATCATGATTAAAGCTACAAAAACAAGACCCCATACTTATCTGCATATTTGATTGGAGAGAATTTTGTCAATCAATTGAGAGATAATATACGAACATGTTCTTTCTACATGGTTAAACAATATGCAAATTAAAAAATAAACTACTGTGAGTTGAGCAGCAAATACATTTTCTGAATATATATATATATATATATGGAAAGTGTTGGAAGAATGTATGTCTCCAGGTGCTGAAGAAATAAAGAGGAAACATATGAAGAGGAAGGGAAAAGTTTATGCTGATTCTCACAGAATGGCAAAGTAGACAGAATTAAAGCCTTTTCAAACAAAGCATAGCTCACCCTTTTTATAAACTTTAAATCCCATAAGTGTAAAAACTAGTTTTTGACCAAAAATAAATGTATAAAGTACAGATGGTTTGGTTTTTTTTCCTGTACAGTGGATAAAAGAGGCTGAGCCTTTTCCTAAGGGCTCCTGGTTTTGTCTCCTACATAGCAGTATCATCTGAGTTTTAGAAACCCCCGAGTCTCACCTCAAGGACCATTCTGATGGACACAGCATACTTTGACAAGTTGGAAGAAGCATAATTTGACTTTGAGTTTCCCCAAAGCAAATCTTATAGCATAGCCAAGCCACATCCCTGTGGAAAGTACCCTGCTCTCACCCTCCAAGGAGGCTTCCCTCCTCTGAGCTTCACCAGATTCTTTCAAAAATTAAATGCCTGAGTTGCTGTGCAACAGAACTATCATAGTCATTTATTAATATCTGAATAAATTAAGACACACCGGTTAATGCAGGTGACTAAATATATAAATTATTTAAATGACATTTCCAAGATTACCATTGTTACCTTGAGCTTTCTGTTTTCTAAAACGTGCCCCTTAGTTTCACTTGACTTTAGGCAAAAGGCCAAGAAGCAGAACTGTTTTGCTTTTCTTTCAAGATAGCCCCTCTTCATTCTTCTTACTAAAAGTTTTTCATAGTAGCTAAGAGTGAGGAAAAATCCATGTTGTGTAGTGAAATAACTTATCATTCATAATAAATGAAAGAGAAGGTCAAACAAAGTATCCAGAGACTCATAACTACTCACATGTGACTCTCAATGTTTAATGTGTCAATGTAAGAGTAAATTATACCAGGCATGGTAGCTGATTTCTGTAATCCTAGCTATCTGGAGGCTGAAACAGGAGAATCACCTTGAGTTCAAGCCCAGCCTGGACTGGAGAGTTAGATCCTGTCTCAAAATGAACAAACAAAAAGTAAAAATAAACATATAGGAATAGATTGAACTACAAATGACCAAACACCTAAGACTGTTAAGAGTAAAGAAAATACTTCCCATTGAAATTGTAACTAATACTTTAATCCTTTAGGGAAATTTACAACGTTCTCATAAAGTTTTACTGTTTTCACAGTAAAAACCTTTGAGATAAAAGATATTTATTATTGGTAACATCCAAATCATAGCAGGATCCCACATCAACCACCAAATAATAGTGATGACTTCAAAGAAAACTGACTTGGAGCTTTGTTAACTATTCCACCCCTCTTTCCCTCCCTCCCTCCCTCTTTGTAGATTTTTCCTGGACCTCAAGCATCTTCCAACCCACCTTCCTTCCTCATTCCCATTTTGCTCTTCTGTCAAATATTTCCCCTTCAGATTTCCTTACAGTTTCTTCATGGCTCTCAGCAGGCCTGTGCAGAGCCATAGGTGATGCAGGTTCATCCCTGCTGCAGGTTCTACCCCCTTGTCATTTGGAGCTCAACTTGTCCATGGGACACAGTCTCCATTGTCGCCAACACTAAGGCTACAGTGGGGTCTTCACAGACTCACTTTGGGACTTTCAGCTGCTCACCACTGCTCACAGATTTGTCCTCAATTCCTTTACCAGCTTCGTTACTGTGCAGATATTCAATAAAATGACTTAAGTCAAACTTTTCATGGTTATTGGGAGGATTTTCAGTTTCAGAAAACAGAAAGGCCTCTGAGTATACACACACTTTCCATAGACATCTACAAATACATTCACCTAACACAAAGCTTCACCAACAACACAAAGATTCTAAAATGGGCTACAAGAAAGTGAGAGAATTTTCCAAATAAAACTCCCCTTCATCTTGTGTAGACATCATTGTAACAGTCAAGATACGTCATTAAGTTAATCTTTAAATGACTATCTATCCATCCTCATTTCACTTTCATGGCAAAAACTTTAAATACAACTATACATAGAGCTATTGTCTTTTTCCTTTGTACCCACTAATGACAAGGTCATAAATTGCCCTAAATCTAATGCTTCTGTCTAGACACTTGCCACATCTTCTATTGAAGCTATAACATGATATTTAGTGGAAGAGCTTATAATACCATGAAAGTGTTCTGTTCTCTGAGAGCATAGGGTAGCTTTCAAATCATCAGAGACACTGTGGCTCTAGCCTGCATGTGGTTTGTGAATTAACTGTGTAGCTATTTGAATGTTTCATTCCATTCCTATCTCCCATGTCACATTTCTGTCATAAAATCACAGGTAGGTACAATGTTGCCTTTCTGGTAAGAAAGCTGTAGTCAGGTACAAGTTCTAGGTATGTTTTGTTGCCTTTATTCAGCGATTCCCTCCCTCCCGTATGTAATACCTGGATTCTGTTTGTTTTGTCTGTTAGGAAAGGAAAGGAGGTGAAGAAACAGACGTAATTCAGCCACCCAAAGCTGAAGAGCAGTAACTACTTTTATGGCATTACAACTTCTAAACGGTCACATAGAATTTGGGGGAAGGAAGAGGGGGAATCTAATAGCTTGAGAGGTCTACATTATCAATTTTGAAGGTCATTTTTTTCCTGAAAATGGAAATTACTTTGGTGCTAATCTGGTCCAGACCCCACATTGCAGTAACTGAAATCAACAGAGGCAAAAATAAAAATAGTATGTAACATTCTGCAGCTGTTCATCCAGGATCCAGACTCCATGAGGGTCCTGGTCACAGGGACCTCTGGCTCAAGCACCTGGTCTTTGTGATCACAGCTCTGTCTCAGAAACTACTATGTTGGGTTTGATAATATATTCAGTAGGATTTTTTTTTAAGTCCGTCATTTTCCTTTGTTGTAAGAAATTCAGAAACAGTAACAAAATGATTGTCTTTGGGGTAGGTTTTAACTTAAAGAATGCATCAAATGATATTAATGTAAAAAAATATCCAAAGCCAAAGCATTTTCACCAATATGTATGATAAGTGCTCAACATGAATGAGAAAGCTGGAATCAATATTAATGCACTTGCAAAATGTGAACTCTTTCCTCAAATACACATGTGAATGGGCTGTTGATTATTATTTGACAGGACACATTTCACCTGCAGCAAAATTCAACATTTTACTATTAGCAGCCGTATGTGAAAACCAATCAATAGGTTTTTCTAATGCTTCAGGCAGTAGATGCTAATCATATGCAACACTGCTGAATGGAAAACACAAAATCAGGTTTAAGTATTTCTTGCTCATGATAAAATGGTAGTCGAATTGTATAATTACCCAAAAAATAAAAAAAGACATGCTATTGAGCCATGGGGGTTTGGGACTAACTGTTCAGACACAGGAATTTCAGCAAACATTGATTATGCTTCTGATAATATTTTTCATACTTAATGAGATGGTCAATGACAAGTTAGATGAAAGAGTAACTAAAAACTGTATTTTCACTCAAAATGGCAGAGAAATGTGTTTTTAATGTAACAATATAAACCATCGAAGGGACTGTGATCTAGCTGTTAACTCAATTTAATAGATGAGAACTTGAAGAGGAAATTCAGATTCTGACTCAGGCATTCAAAATTATCTAGGTACCAACAGAACTTCAGACCAAGAAAAGTAAGTTTATATACAATTAATTGCAAGAATATAAGTGTATTTGGAATAATTATTCACCACCAATCACACAATTTAAACTAATAAGTCACAAATGCAAAAAAGGTTTATATTATCTTTTCCAAAAGAGTTAAGAATATCATAGAATAGTTGACTAAAATGCTTCTAAGAACTTAAACTCCATGTTAATTCTGCTAATTATGTGTTTTAAAACTTAGTTTCTAGAAATAGTAAAGATATTGTGACCACACCTAATAGAAACAAGACAAGAATCCAGCATCCTAACAGGAAAATTTAATTCCTTAGGCATGTTTTGTCATTGTTCTTGTATATAAAAATATATTCATTTTACATCTATTGTATATTATTATCTAGTCACAATCAACAATTTGCTTCTTTGCCCTGGTAACAATAAACTAAACCATTTTTAGCATACCCATTGATTTACGTCTTAAACTCAATTCCCCATCCAATAGTTTAATACAGAACCAGGCACTGGAGTAAACAGCATTAGCTTTTCTTTGATAAAACACCAAGGCTGCTTTTTAAAACAAAGCCAATTTACTGATGTAATCTATGAATTAATGTGCCTTATAAATATGCCTTGTTAGCTGATTAATGAAATGCTTATAATTGCAAATTATAAATTAGATTGAGGCAGATGGAAAGACAAATGAACTTATCTGAGATGTAGGTCCTATTACACTTAAGGCTTAGTTAATAATAAATTCTCGGGTAATTTGGGGTGATTTTCTGTCCTGTGCACTAATCATACCCTTCATCAGCTTTAGTGACTGAGGTGAGCCATTGTCCTCCACTTCTACCTGAAACACATTAACTAAAAATTGATTTTTTTTCCCACTCTTATTTTCAGAAAGTGCAATCTGCAGGTGACACTTCAAGAAGAAGACCATTGTCATCATGTCACTTTCTATTTTTGTTCTCCATCCTTTTAACTCCTACGAGCTTGCCACCTCACTAGAGATGTTAGTTGGGTTTCTTCAATATTTCTTTTGAGACTTTGGACATCATTCATTTATTTGCCGCATATGAAATAAAAGTCAGCCACACAAAGCCCTGCTATGATTTTTTTTTTAAAGGGAAGCCTATCCTATGTGGGTGACAGGTAAATGGAAGATTTAGTTGAATGAAGTGCAAAGAAATCTGAACTGGAAGCTTGAACAACAGGAGCAGAGAATCAAAATTTAGAAAGAGGAAGCCCATTCCAAAAAGAGGAAGTTTTAAAGATGGAGTAGAATTTTGTCCACTTTTCAGATTGATATAGCTTTATAGGTTAAAGAAGATATTTGACCATAGCATGGGGTTTAATACCCTTTCATAAAATTTAGCATGTGAAACTGCATCCCTAATTCTCATATAAAACTGAACAGAGTGAATTAAATATCACTTCTAGTACAAATGCATTGAGTTAAAACTAATTGGAAGCATAATCATAAATGTTGTCAAACAAGAGCTGGACAATAAATGTGCTAATATGGACAGGCGAAAATCCCACCAGGCCTCGACCCTACAAAAAAGGACTACAGGAAACTACAGAATGTTGACAGTGAGATAGTCTTCCCCAGGGAAGAGAATACCAATTGATTATCCAATACAAAATATCCATCCCTGAAAACACACATATAAGTAACTGAAGAGGGTATATTTATATAGAGAAATAAATAAGTATATATGTAGATATATATTGTTTTTAATATAAACATATAGTATATATATATATATAACAAAAATAATGCAAAAAGAGGCCGTCAATTTGAGAGAGCAATAAAGAGTATATGGAAGTATTTGAAGGAGGAAAGGGAAGGGGGAAATGATGCAATTATATTATAATTTCAAAAAGATAAATAATGCTATTTCAATGTATCCTAAGGCACTGAGATATACTTGGGTACCAGTCTGCAGATATGCACTTTCATATTCATTATTTTGATATTTTTGTGACACTCTGGAATTTCCATTAATGTGTCTTGCCCTTCTTATCAAGGAATATTTGAAAAACTCCTGTTTGTAGAAGGAGTATAAAGTAGAGGCAGAAGGGTGTTCCAAGTTTCCTCTGACATTTCTTTTCCTCTCTAAAATGAAGTTTAAAGACTCTCTCCAAATGCTATGAAATATAAAACTGAACAAAGATTTAAATTTACATGGGAACACTTCTCTGACTTCTCTTTCAGTTCCCCCATAAACTACTAGTTCCATTCATTAAATGTGGGAAATAGTAATATTTATGATACCCAACTCCATGGACAAAGATTTATAATTCTCACTGCTTATCGAACACCTTGAGACTCTCAGTGGAGAAGTACAGTGTGTGTGTGTGTGTGTGTGTGTGTGTGTGTGTGTGTGTGTGTGTGCACACACACACACACGCATGTGCAATATCAGGAACGCATGGTCTCCCATGAAAGAGCCACATGCTCCAAATATTCACCAACATCTTACCCTAAGATCCAGGAGAGCCTAACCTACCTTCTCTGACTGCTATTGAGCCCACGAATGGCCTGATCCCAGCTTTGGCACTGGCAGCTCTGCTGTCAAACTCTAAATGAATATGATTACCTATATCTGTACTTGTGCATTCTCAACCTCGTATCATGCACCTGAAGCTGGTTAAGAGAGAGAGAGAGAGAGAGAGAGAGAGAAGAGAAGAGAGAGAAGAGAGAAGAAGAGAGAGAAGACAGAGAAGGATCACTTCCTTACAGTCATACTACTTTCTGGTTGGAATAATCCTGGATGGGATATGTGGGGTGGACAGAAAAACCATGGTGTAATGAGTATTAGCAGTCTTAAAGCTATAATGCCCAGGCACGCATCTTGTATGGCACAAGACATGAACAAATAATTATATGAATGTCAATTAAGATGAATGTTTAGCGGGGAAATAGAATGACCTAGTAGTCATAGACGAGAGGCATCTGGGACAAAGGGGAAGTGTCAGGATTTCAGGTCAAGAAGATAAAGTGCCAAACACCAAGGAAAAGAGCATCTTGGTGTGCATGGAAACAGTTACATTCTTCTCATGCAGACAAAACAGATAATTATTATTTTTCTTCAAGTTAGCATTAGTAATTTTGAGCATACTATAAATGAAGACATGTGTTGTGGAACATTACTTGTTATGTAAAGATATCTCACATTTGTTTATGTTGCAGAATATTACTTTAACTATGTAAAGGTGTTTTACAATTGTTTGTGCAGCATTTGTTTAACTAACTAAAGATGTGTTGCTATTTCACCTTGCCTGCCTAAGGCACCTAATTGATCTAATAAAAATCTGGACGGGTAACAGCTAGGTAGTAGAGGGATAGGCGGGGCTGGTGAGCAGAGAGAAGAATAATTAGGAGAGAAAAGAACAAGGGAAAAGGAGAAGATGCTCGAAGCCAGCTACCCAAGCAGCTGCCAGCCAGAAAGACATGGAGGAAGCAGGGAAAGGAACATAGACAGAATGAAAGAAAGCTTAAAAGCCCCAAAGCAAAACACAGATGAAGAGAAACTGGTTAAAATAAGTTATAAGAGCTGGTGGGACAAGCATAAAATAAGGCCGGGCATCCATAACTAATACTAAGTCTCCATGTTATGATTTGGGGGCTGGCAGTCCAAGAAAACCTGCTATAGACATGAGTTAAGAGATTACCATTTAAAAGCATAACATCAACCTTAGACAGTGCAGACGGCATTAATAAGTAAGAGATTACCAAATTGCTTTCCTTCAAAAGAAATATTTCAAGAGTGCTCACAGTTTGTGATGTTCTCAACACTACTTACCAATGTAAGGGTCAAATCTGAGACCAGAGACAGTCTGGCACAGTGAAGAAAAAGGCAACATTAAGGAAGGACAACCCAAGAGATGTGTAACTACACAGGCACTGAAGATAAGAATTTCCTACCTCAAAAAAATCTACAGATGTGTATACTTAATACTAGCACTCTGTATAGGTGGGAGACATTGTTTTTTATTATTATCACAATATCACATATATGTTACCTTAAACCACTTAGAAAATGACTATAGGTGACAACTAGATTTTAAATATATATATATATATGAATGATGTCTCTCATGTTCTAATTCAGCAAAAATGTTACTAAGTATATGAAATTAAAACCTGAAATTTCCCTTGAAAAGCTTGTCAGTTATAAGAGACAAACATGTAATTAGAGAATATCAAATTGTTATGATAACAACATATGAAAATGGAAAGAGATACTTCACTAAATTTTCCTCAAATAAACGGTGTTGAGGAAAAAACTGCAATATATGTAATTTAGTTAGAGCAATAAAAGGTGTTATATAGGGTCCAAAAACCTACAATAGCCATGTTTCCAGATTTGAATGGGTACAATAAGCATATGACAAGCAAAAATACAAATAAATAAACAAATAGCAAGTAGCAGAAAGAAAGAAGTAACAGACAGAGAGCAAAATATCATCAAATCAGTCACTCCCTACTTCCAGCCAAGGTAACTATAGCAGCATGATAGTGAAAGGAACTGAAAGTGACATCATCAAGTCAGGGCTTACAATATCCACCAGAAATCAACTGGGGAAGTCGAGGCAGTCATCTGCAGTTCCAGATTGAGCTCTGTCTCCATGGCTGAGCTTGTCTTCTCTTTCCCACCAAAGCATGTTTATTCCACGGCATACATGACAGTAACCTCTGATAGTAACAACTTACCTTCCTCTGTTGTCAAAAGCAATGATTTTAATACCCTTACCTGCTTGCTCTTTCACTTCCCCTGGTGCAGAGTTAAGGAGAACCACTACTCTTTCCTATAAGAATTCAAATATGCCTGTCAATCACCTGGACAGGACACAAGTTTCTCACACACAAAAAAAAATTGCTTATTCTAGAGAGTTTTTAAAAATAGTATAAATGTAGATTGTAACAGTTGTCTCTCTGTTTTCCACTCTTATCCCTTGAGATGATGTTCTGCTTCATAATTAATTTTGCCTATCATCTATGTTATGCTTTGCTTATCTCATCTAGATTTTTTGGATCAACATCACAGGGCCAGAGAGACAAACTGAGTTAAGATAATGTTCCCAGCAACAAGCTTACTCCAGACTGTCTTATAGACACAAGTGAATGTAAATGATTATAATTTTGTATCTCCCTATTTCATAGCGAATATTTTAGGACTGGATATCTACACATTATTGAACATGGCTAACTCTGTTGATGGACCAAATGCCTGTTAGTTTCTTGTTTTTATTTTATAGTGTTTGTAAATGTGTTGTTTACTTTTACAGTAAAAAAAAAATCGCATATGTGTATTTTTCATGGTGCAAGAACCTCTCAAATTTTGTAGTGTCTTTTCTTTTAAATAAATTTCAGTCACTAACTTTATCTTGAGGATTACATTAAAGAATTTTCTCTAGCAATTGCATTTGAGGGCCAAAGATAACAAAGTAAAACCCTCCAAGATTCCAGAGAATTTTTTTCTCAAGGTATTTCCCTCATTATTATCTCAGAAAAAGACGAAGTGAGAGAGAACTCAGATCTAAGGATATTGTTTCAAAAGATAATTATATAAAAGTGTCTCATGCGGTGCCTTGTGCACAGGAATAGATGTTCATGTGGAATTAGGTTCATTTGCACAGTCTCCCCTAATATCCCATTAGTCAATTTGGGGAAAAGTCTGCCTGAGGGTTTTCAAGTTCATACTCATTTGCATTTGTGATGGTGGCCACGGAAAATTGCACTGTCTCTTTACAAATGCAATTAAGAGGGAGAGAGAGAAAAAAAAAAAACTTGGGAAGGTTCTGGCCTTTTAGATTTTCATGAAATTTTCAGTGTCTGATTTGACATTTGAGTTTCTGATTTTCTGTGATCTGTCATTTATGAATGCGGCAGTGAATAAGCGAGTCATTAAACAGCTGCACAATTTGGGGGACTTTTCACAGCCCAGTCATCACACACAGCAGGGGATCGGTGAGGATTAGGCGCAGGGAAACAGACAGGCGTTTTAATTTGAGTAATATTAACATTCGCAAACTGTCATATTAGGAAAGCCATTGGCGGCGCGCGAGCTCGGCTACTGAGGCAAGGGCCGTAGGCGACCAAGAAAGGGGCGGCGGCAGCCACGCAGAAGTGTCACCCGTGGCTGGAGGGTAGGAGCGCCAGGTGAGGCAGGGCTCAAAGAGACATCGAGGGGAACCCCCCCCCCCCAGAAAGTCCCAGCTTCGGGAAAACACCGCATCCTATGCCAAAGCATGTCTGTAAAGAGATTGCGTTTTCCGGTTGCGGGCCATCAGCCTGCGGAGTTTCTTTGTTGTAATGAGGACATTACAGAGACACGGGGAAGATAACAAATCTATAACATGGCTCCTGACTAAGTGAAAACGTGAGTCATTAGACAGCGGCTGCAGGGTTTGGGCGACTTTTCACGGCCCACTCACCCAAGGCAGGGACTCCAGAATTCAGAGACTCCTGGCTTCTGGGACACAATGAAACGGTTTACAGATTCAGGTACCTACAAGATAACTCCTGGTAATGAATCAGAGGTGGGTTTTGACAGAAGACGGATGGGAATTGACAGAGAAAATTAAAAGTATACAGACAGTCAAATGGCAAGTATAACTGCCGTCTGAAAATACCAAGACAAAAGTCAGTGTGAGAACAATGCTGAGCAAGTGGAAACGGCGTTGAGTATGCCTTGTTCAGCTTCTCAGTCTGTCGACACTTTTAATACTGCATAGCGACCCAGTGGCTACAGACCTAGCGCAGCCTTTGCCAAATGCAGCATCTCCCCCTCCACCTCTGAAACCAAAGACTCGGGCACCCACTGCCCCACGGGAGAGAACCTTTGAGAGCAGACTAGAGGCCTTCACGTCTACATGAGGGGAGAAGACAGTGGAGAAGGTCAGAGAAGTTACACCTCTGTGATTAGGCGGGGGCCAACTAACAACATTCTTGTTCCTTAATTACATGCTAGTGGAAAAGGAAAGAGAGCTTACATATTCTTCCTACACAGGGCATGGATAAGCTGAGAACTCTAGACAATGTCCCCTTTAATCCTACAAAAGATCTGTGGGTGTGCCACTTCATTGTGAAAAACAGCTTCCCTGGCATGCAAAGTAAACAAGGACATGAAGCTCATCTTCCCGGCAGATAAATCAACTGATTACTTCTCCTAAAAAGTGTCGAATAATTGTGAACAGATAAAAACTGGCAATTTGTTTCTGTGGTTCCAGTTTGCTTTCATTGAAAAATAAAATGATTTTGTCTTCTTATTTTCTTTTAATTAAACTCCCAGAACCAAAACAGCATTCTTTTATGGAATTATCGTATAATGGGATAAGTACTTTACAGAACCTGGGGATTTAATTACTTGGCACTTCCTTTTAGGCCTTCCTTGGCCTGGAAGTCTTCCACAATACTAAAACTTACTTATGTGCAAGAGAGTGAACTCTCTAAGAATTAGACATTTCCATACTTGCTTCTCTTCATTTCATTATTACCTTTACCATCTTTATGGTTCAGCTTATCTGGTATCATTTTATATGCTCCAAACTTACAATGTATTAAGCAGCAATATTGATAAACATATTTGTGAAGGAGAAATCCTAGCTTTGGAAAACTGAACTGACAGGTTGATGTTTTCTGAAAAATGATGGAGCTTCAGTATTAATATCACTAGTCCTTAAATTTCAGAGCTATATCTCCTTAAATAGTATACACACACACACACACACACACACACACACACACACACACACACACACACACACTAATTACTTCAGAAACCCACCAGAGAGAATAGGAGGACAATTGAGGAAACAGGAGTCATCTCTCACAAATGCTACAACAATGAATTCTTCTGAAAACATGATCGGAGAGTAACCTTAGTAAGTGCAGATGGAGACAGAAGAGAGGAACATGGAGAAGTGGGATCAGGTACAGAAGGACTGAATAAAGTAATAGCATGGTCAAGATTCACACTCAGCCGCCATGAATTTCTCCCTGCCACCACCACCCTGCCACCCCTGCCAACATCTTGAGAGGAAGAATAAATATCCTGGTTCAGAGTATATGTATGCATAGCTAGACATCCCTGTGTCTCTCAAATCTTCCCATATGAGTTTGCAGGGGGTGGGGGTGTGTGTGTGTGTGTGTGTGTGTGTGTGTGTGTGTGTGTGTTATAGACTGTCCATTTCTCCATAGGGCCACTATTCAGTAAAACCTGTATGTGGAGGAAATCATCACAGAAATGGAACTGTGGTCTGTTAATGTTCTTGGCTGCAGGAGTGCTGGCCTGTTACCTGTTACCTCTTTTCAATCAACAAAAAACACTTTCTTTCAAAATCAGTTTAAAATATCATGGTAATAATTACCTAATGGATTTACTACTTTCTATAAAATGCCTTATCCAGGATCACACAGGACTTCCATAATTGAAGAAGACATGCATATTGTTTCCAGCGATAATAAAATTTGGCTGGATATAAAACAGCCGTCAACCTCAATCTTGAAAAATTCTGGCTTGAAGCCAGAACCCTACAATATCATGCCTGTTCTAATCCAACCAGACAATGAGACTGACATAGAACCTCTCCTTGGCTTTTTCTACTTTTCAGTAAAGCACAAATGCCTCCCAGGGGAAAGTGATAATTTTCAAATATTATCAGTAAATGTTATTTCAAAAAAAATGTACTTGGAAGCATCACACACATCTTTCTGATAAGTACAATATTTTCACTTCCTTTGTGATTTTTTTCACATGTAGTATTTGTTTGCTTTTATATAATAAGGGGCATTATTCAGAACTTAATCATCAAACAAGCCTTCTCCATTAATTCTTTGTTGGGGTTGAGAGGGGCAGCACCAATAAATTCTTCTGTGTTTTGCAATACCTTCAAACACCTTCACTTTCTGACCCTAAGGAAGTCATTTTCTTGTGGCAATTACAGAGATCTCAGTTGAATTTTTGGCCTAACATTGTCTACATGTTTATTTTTTCTATCTCATCAAAAATCCATTTCTGGATGTTATTAAGGTTATATCAAAGCCAATGTTTCATTTCAAAGTCAGCTTTTATTTAACCTTGATGAGGCATGTTGTCTTAGACAGACTGTGTGGCCTATGAACAGCAGAAATGCATTTCTTAGTTACAGGGCTACAGGTTAAGAATATTATCAATGTAGCTGGGTTATGGCAAGGTCTTAAAGTGCATACTGGAACCTCATGTGGCTCTTAAAAAAAACTAGAAAGTTATCTAGGATCCTTTCATAAAGAAACCCATTCTACTCATGAATATTCTGCTTTCATAAACTTAGTCCACGTCAGAAGCCCTACCTCTCCCTACCTCCTCCTAGCATCATCCTGAGAGTTAGGAGCTTAACAAGCCAATCTAGGGAAACACAAACATTCAATCTTTTTCTCTAGAAGAGTGTCCTCATAAATTTATCATACAAAAAAATTTAATGTTATTATGTTTTGTTTATCTTACAGCATTTCCTTCCCAGCAGTTAACTGGCATATGAATCTGGCAGCCTTACACAGGCACAGCCTGAGGATGGTACAGCATCATCATGGAGGGGAAGTTGGAGAGTTTGAATCACTAAGGTATCCTTATGTTTGATTTTTTACATTGATTACAAAGTCATCATGCCTATGAATTTTCTGTGCTCCTGCTGGTTAATATGATCTAGATCTTGTAACTCAGTCTTTGACTAGTACAAAAATAAACCTACTTTTGGACTACTGTATACAGGAGACAGGAATGACATATGTTAGGAAAGATTGTGCTATCTTCCAGCATAGAGTAGCTGCATGAACTTCAAAACTAGTAGGCACTTTTGAAGCTCAGGGGTCTGGCTCAAGGAACCTGAAGACCTGTGTTTTTCACACGCATTAAATAAATATTCTCATCCAATATCTATGAGTCTCATCCATTACCAGAAACTCCCCTGGTCTTTTTATAATAGCCCTAACTAGCTGGTGAAGTTAACTTTCCCTTAGTTCTATTATCCTTAACACGTGAGGCTGGTCATCAGCCTCTCCTGCCTTCAGGCTGAAGAAAATGAGAATCTCTTTGTGTGTTTATAAGAAGTCCCTTTAGCATTCACATTTAGTACTTTATTGACAGTTAATCTCTTCCAATCTTTCATTTTCTCTTCCCAGAGTGCCAATTGCCCCTAGCAAAAACTATCCAACACCATTGCATTTATAATTAGTGTCTCTCGTGTATCTTAAATGTTTACTAAAGCAAACTCGGTATTGCATTTCCTTTTACCAGCATATCACATAAATAAACACCTATGGTGAAAGCTTTATAATTTACACCTTGTACCAGTCCATCCTTGCACTTCCTTGACCTTGGCTACTTTGTCAGTAAATGACTCAGCTCCAAACTACCATGTTATTATCTACTTTCTCAGAACAACTGTTAAACACACTTCTGCAGAACTTGGACTCTGAGATGTGGAAAGTGAGATTTATTTAGGCTAAGAACTTCACACAACTTCAATATACAAAATAACCATTAACTATGAAGGGAGGAAATAGCACTTTTACATTTTGGTCTTCTTTGTATTATTATCCCTAATTACATGGTCAAACTTACTATCAGCAAGTAACAAAAGAACAAAAACTGATCCTTCTGACTTAATACAAAGGGAAATACAGAGCATCATCTATGCACTACTTTTAACAAAATAATAAGAAATCTGATCATAAGGAACCAACTGGACAAATAAAATTGTGTGTTAATTGTCAAGACCACTAGCCTATATTCCTGAAAATACCATAGTCACAAAAACTGAAAAGATGTAAGGAATTGCCTTAAATTCAAGAAGTTTAGAGAAATATGATGACCAGTTTTACTGTGGGATTATTAATCAGTCGCAAAGACAGCTAAAGAGCATACGGGCTCAGTTGAGTAATCCTGGATATGGACTGCATATTAGAGTTCATTATAATATCAGAATTCGATTTTTTTGAGTATGATAATGCCACTGTAATTATATCAGAGTTATTTGGGTACATAAGGATCAAATGTCTTGGTAACAACATTATGACTGCAAAAGGTTATTCTAAAGAATGACATGAGAAGACACAGCAAAAGTTCACAACTGGAGGATCTGGCAAAGCAGACATAGAATAGTATTATTATTTCTATTCTTTTATTGGCTTCATCTTCTTCAAAACATAGAGGAGCAACTAGAATAGAATTCTGTTTTATTCTATTTAGCAAATAGAATTCTAAATTCTAACTGCAACCCAAGTCCTGATCAGCTTCAACCGGTTTGTTCCCCCATCATAAAATCTGTGCACAAAATCCAACTCTTATTCTGATTAGAGACTTCCTCACAATGCTTTCTTCCTAGAATTAAGGCAAACTATATCAAGTTAAATTTGATGCAGATTTAAAAGGATAAATAAAATAATATTTTGAAATAGGAAAAATGTGTTAATTCTGCATTTATTAGAAATACCCCCACAAGGCTCTCATGCAGGCTCTTTATTTATTAGTGTTTATTCACTGTACAAAGTAATGGGCTCTGTCATGATGTTTTCATTGGTATTTTATCTCTTAACACTCATTTTCACAAATTCACATAGATCATCAACACTAAATCTCAACATTCCCCTAAATATTTGCTTTTGACACCAGTTTTTAGGTTTGGGGAGTCTGTTTCTATTTTCTAAGGTGACAAAAGATCCCAAACTATATTTGATAAAATATTTAATGTGTTAAAGAAAAATTACCATCTTTTAAACTTCCCAAAAAAAATGGTTTCTCCTGTCTTGCCACTTCTTTCTGCCAAGGTCACATATCCAGCCTATTTTCAAAGAGAACATAAAGTCAAATTTAAGTTCTATAATGACCATCATCAGGAGATCATGGAAAAATAGATGCTAGAAACACAGACATGTCCTAACGTACATAGATTAAGACTTTGGGGGAAAAAACTTTTTAATTCCTGGTTTACAAAGAAGTAGTAATCTCTATCTTGTCTTATAAAGACCTAGTTTTAGGTGGTATTTTTCTCTGAATGAATGACTGTCATTTCAGGAATGACTCCTTTCTAAATTTAAAGAATTCACTGTACTTCTTACAGACAAGATACATCAAAGTGAAGACCTCACATTTCAGAGATTAAGACCCTTGATATGTGTACAATATCTGAAGCATCTTTGAGATTCGGGCTTCAGTTCTTTCTTATGAGAAGATGTCTTCTCTTTCCTAGTATATTTCTTGAACCAATAACACTTTGATGGAGCCCAAGTAAATTTTAACAAGTATACATTTCTCCAAGATTTTTCTCACTTTGCTATTTAAAATATCTCTCTCTGTCTCACAAATGGCCTAGTAAATTCAGACTCATATTTTAAAATAAATACACATATGCATCTATGAACCTTTATAATACAGTTATGGAAAGGCGCCCCTCACTCCACACATAATGAGTTGAGCTACTTTGAATTTTGCCATGGGAAATAATATGAAGCTATTGGGGGAAAAGATGAAGCAGACGCTCAACTTAGCTTTTATTGGGGAAAAAAAAAACACCACTCTAGATGGTTTTGTGAGCAAAGAAGGAGAAGTTCTCCATAGGGCTGAATTGCCATGGAACTGTTATGTAAAGCAGTTTTATTAGAAATATATTGTTCCAGACAGCGGCAAAGAGAACAGTTTTAATCCAAAACGCTTCCGGGCTCCATCCCTTCTGGCTAATTAATTTGATTTCAGTACTGCTCTGGTTGCTTCGGCCTAGCAACAGCTATTAAATATAGTGTTGTGCCTTTCAGAAGACTTTTACTTTACACAAGAGCCAGAAGGTAAATCTGCACAAAATTGGATAAGGAGTTGAAATAAGATTTGGAAATGGAAAAACATATTAGCTCAAACTATAATAAATGAGAATCTTCTTGGGGGGGTGACAAGTGCCAGTCAGCATGCATTAGCCATAAGTATCTTTTAGTCAAAGCCTGGGCAAGGCTCAACTAGCTACGTATCCAGAAGTTATCAAATGTTTCTCTTTTATTTATTTCAAGGCTGGGGAGAAATGCCAATATTTTCTAATGTGAGGATTAAACTCAAAAAATACCTATTAAGAAAGTACTGGATAGGCACTTTGTCAAACACACCTGAATTAAATAATCTCTGCCCTTAAGGCAATCCAATGTGTAATGTTGGGCAGGCTTTTTATCCATGAATAGATAGGATAATTCTGCTAGTAATATAGCCCAGAGCTCTTATACACTGTTCCATCTTATCACATCCTATTCTTTCTCTTTTTCTCCCACAAATACGCAGTATCTTACAATCCGAAGAAGGCATCCCTTTATCCTCCAATCTCATAACGTCTCTCACATTCTTCAATAGCAGGGTTGAAACCTACAGATACGGATTGCTTCTCTCTTCTTCAGTTCTCTTTGTGTATCTTGGAGGTTGTGTCCTCCAAGTATTAGATCCAGTACATACTCCACCTCCACTTCTACTGCCTTCCTGCCTCTCAGGTCCTGCTTTCTCCTCGCCTGGGTTACTGTAGATCATCCTTCAGTCCTCTCAGATCTGTCCTTCAGGCCTGGGATGTAGCCATCCTCCTTGAGTCCAACACTGGGCTGTCTCCTTCTGTCGGCCTTCACAGTGTCAGGATGATCTCCATCTCATCCGCGACTGCCCGGATTCATAACCTCCACTCCTGGGAGTAAGTGATTACTCCAAAAATATGTATTCTCATTTCTGGAGCTGTATTTTGAAATCCTGACTAGCTATTGGATATCTCCATCCATGGAAATCCCTAGGTTCCCATCATTGCCGCTTGTCATCTAGTTTTCTTCAGCCTGGGTCTTTTCACTGCAGACTTGTTACCTCAACAGTCTACATACTTGTCTCTGAGGAGGACTCTTCTTTAAAAGGTGACAGTAGCATACAGATAATTTTAATAATTTATGATGACTCAAGCATTATGAAAAAAATGGCACAAGAAATTTTGGACATTTTGACATTACATTCTATAAACTAAATTTAGCATGAAAGACCATCTTTAAATGAGACATAGTATCAGAATATATTTTAGCATCCTAATAAATAGAAAAGAAGCTATTCATGATTGTTATTATTGTTACTGTTTTTGGTGTCCTTACTTAATAAAATAAAGGGTAATTTCAACCTAAGAAACAGTTTGTTAGGTCATGAAATCCAATTTTTAAAAAATCCCCCCCCACACACACACACTTAGAGGTCAATAGTCCCGTAGAGACCCTAGCCTCATAATCTCATTTAACCTAGTCTCAACCCAAAGACCCTGGCTCCAGACACCATCTCATCATAAGTGAGAGTTGATTATGAAAGCAGAGCAGATGGGTACTCAGACCACACTGTCCTTAAGGTCTTACTGTGAAATAAAGACCAGAAAAACAAAGGCCACATGCGGATCCCTCTGCTGCTCTTCTTCCTTGCAACTACATTTCCTGTTAAATGGAGGCAGATCAAGAGTCTTCCACACACCCGACTTTCAGTATAGAATCTTGAACACAACCAGATGAGGTGAAAACCAAATGAAATTAAAGCCAAAAACTCAAAATCTGTAATAATTAATATCAGGTCAGTTTTTGTGCATTTTTTTTTATTTTTTCCTGTTATTCTCACACACTGGATGAGGTAACCTGCTGTGGGTTAAAGGAATGCCATGGATTTTTAAACCATAACATCAACATTAGGATGCTGGTTATACTATATACCATCCCTGAGTCTACAGCAGACTTGGAGGTCATTCACATGGGCTTCCTTACTTTTGGTGACACTGAACGAGTAGTGTAGTCTGATACCTTTTAAAACTAAATGAAATCACATAAATAGAAAAATCTGGAAACCTAAGAAGTGAGTCAGAATTGAGAAATTAGCTCAGGCTAAGGATAAATAAACTATTCTTCAGCAAGCAGTCAGAAAAGGATCTGAATCCCGCCTATTCATTCCATACCATATTCAGGGCATGTTTCTGCTTCACGGAAACATCTTTGTCCCTTTCACATGATACTCAATAAATCCTTGTTAAAAATTGAAGCAAATGGCAAAGCCTGCCTGAAGATGTAATGATCAAGCTCCATGGAACAGAGTTTTGACCTGGAGACTTCGAGACGATTAACACAAACCCTAGACAGTTTGAAGTATCTTTGTTAGTTAGGTCAACCTTGGCTAATATAATAAATATATGCAAGATGTTAGTGGCTTAACAAAGAGGTCTGATACAAATGTTTCTCATTGATAGGCAAGTACCTTCCATGTGATTTAGATGCATGTTTCTTTTCTGGCTTGCATTTCCTACAGCCCCACATCCTCTTGGCAAAACCTACTTGCTTGGCTATATGAGAAGGGAAGCGGGTAAGGAGTAATGTAAATCTTGGGCAGCTGCTTTGCATCGATAATTCAGACCAAAATTACATGTTAAGAATTAGCAGCTCTAGTTTTCCAAAAACCTTGTCATAAGAGTAGGAAACTATGGTGGGGTTGGCCCAAGTGGGCTGTAATTCGTCCCCCACACTCTTGATGTTTCCGCCAGCCTGAATGCCATTAACTTGCACCCACACACAAGTTCTGTCTCCCTCCATAATCCCACACTAGACTCTTGCCTGTATTTAATTACTCCCCTCTTCATGACCCCCAAATCCTCTCCATTCATCAAATGTTCCTATAAACCATAAACTTCTCATGTTATAAATGTCATTATGCTTCATAAATATTTTTCTGTTGGACTAATTTTAGACCTGTATAACAGTTGCAAAAATTGGTCACAGAGTTTTCATGCATTCCTCATTGGGTCCCTCCAATGTAAACATTTTAAAACATTGTTCAAAGTCCTAATGAAGGCCATATCAGGGGGACAGAACTAATTCTGCCTCATTAATGGCTGTTGTCTATGTATGGTGTAAGATGTGTGTGTGTTGATGAATGTGTGTGTGTGTGTGTGTGTGTGTGTGTGTGTGTGTGTGTGTGGAGTACATGTGCAAGTGGGGTATCTGTGTGTGTATTCACATATATGGGGTGCAAATGCATGTGCATAGAAGTTAGAGGTCAACCTCCACTATTGTTCCTCAAGAATCACACACCTTGTTTTTTGAGACAGAGTCTCTCAGTGGAACCCGTGGCTCACTGACAGGAAGGCTGCCTGACCAGCAAGCCCCAGCAATTCAGTTTCTCCTCCCAGTTCTAGTATTACAAGTAGAGCTCGCTTTTGACATTGGTACCAGAAATCAAACTCGTTTTCGTTCTTACACAGCAAGCATATTATCACTGAGTCATCTCCCCATTCCCGCATAACTACTTTTCTTTTATTTTATTATTAACTAATAAATTAATTAATCTTTTATTAATTTCATACATGTATATAATGCTTTCTCATTACTTTCTCCCAAAACTCTGTATCTCTGTCTCTCTGTTTCTCTCTCTCACTCCCTCTCTCCTCCCCTCTCTCTCTCTCTCTCTCTTCTCTCTCTCTCTCTCTCTCTCTCTGTCTCTCTCTCTCTCTCTCTCTCTCTCTCACACACACACACACACACACACACACACACACACACACACACACACTGGTAAGAAAGTAGAAAGGATTTAGGAGATGAAAAAATGTTCAAAACATATTGTATGAAAAACATGTAGAGAAAAAAGCTGCTAGGGTTTTTAGACAAATATCTAAAAAGATGCAAGAACTTTGAAGTACAACTAGAAATTAGGCAGTGGTAAAGGTTTGCCTTATTCCCTTAAAGGAAAAGGAGGAGAGAGAAAGGAAGAGAGAAGTTTCAACTACCATCACTGGAATCTGAAATTTTTACTCTGGAATCTAGGATCTACACATGATGACTCTCCTGAGAATAAGAAACAGAAACACCTTGAGTCTAAAGTTGATTGACTGACTGACTGATTGATTGATTGGCTAGTTGGTTGACTGGAGTTAGTTACCTTTACTGAGTTGAAAGAAAAGAATAAGTAGGAGCCATGGGAGTAAAAATTTTTTTCTTCTTTCTGAGGCTGTGACAAGGTACCCTAACCAAAAAAAGAAATTTACATTAATTTAACTCAGTGTCTGAAACTGTATCAAAATGAAATCATTTCCCTTTATTTTAGAAATGTTTTAATTGAAATAGAATTATATCACTTTCTCCCTCCGTTTCCTCCTTCCAGCCCCTTCAGCTACCCTCTCACAATTCCCTCCCATGCCCCCGACTCTGAACTCTCTTTTTCTTTATTATTGGTGTGTGTGTGTGTGTGTGTGTGTGTGTGTGTGTGTGTGTGTGTGTGTGTGTGTGTGTGTGTGTGTGTGTGTGTGTGTGTGTGTGTGTGTGTGTGCATGCATATGGTTTCAAGGCTGATTTCACTGCATCAGACAACCAATAAGGGGGCTCATTCCTGAGAGAGGATAATTCCCCTCCCAACAGTTGCCTGTAGTTCTTTGTGTAGGTTTGAAAATTGTCTTCCTTCTGTGTTAATATATTCATTGATATTGGCATTGTGATAATCTTGTTTATGCAGCCATTTCTAGGAGACAATGTTTCACAACTGACTTCTTGGTATTCTGGTTCTTACAATCATGTTCTCCCCTCTTTCTCAGCATTCCCTAAGCCAGATACAGAAGCTGTGATATAGACGGATCCATTAGGGCTGGACTCCCCATGACCTGTTGATCCCTGTATTGTTTCCAGTTGTCTATTTCTGTATGGACTCCATTTGCTGTAAAAAGATTCTTTAGTGAGCAGTTGTAGCCATGTTTACCTGTGGGTACACCAAAGTTTTTGGATAAAGCCTATAGACATTGCATTATTTTGTCCTTATCTAAAATTATATACAATACATATAAGTGTATCTATATACATATGCATACACATAGAAAGGGACACACACACACACACACACACACACACACACACACACACACACACCTTAAAAGAAATTAAGCCACTTGGGCTAATGTAGCAGGAATCTTAAAAGTTCTTATTAATAAAATCAAACCTGAGGCCAGTTATTGGGGTCAATGCTGGTAGATCAGAGAGACAGAACAAGCCACAGCTATCTCACCTTGCCTGTTTCCCAGCTGGTCCTGTTTCCTTAGACTGGAAGCCTCTGAGTCCTCATCCAGAATGAATCTCAGCTGAACTGTGTTGCTCCAAAGCCTGAAAGCTTAACCAGCCCAATGCTTAACCAGCCAAAAGCTTCTAGTTTCTGGTCCTCACGCCTTATATATCTTTCTGCTTTCTACCACCACTCCCTGGGATTAAAGGCTGGCTTTCTGGGATTAAAGGTGTGTGTCACCATGCTTGGCTATTTCCAATGTGACCTTGAACTCACAGAGATCCAGAGGCATTTCTATCTCTGGAATGCTAGGATTAAAGGTGTGAGTGCCACCATTTTCTAGCCTTTGTATCTAGTGGCTGTCTGTTCTCTGACCCCAGATAAATTTATTAGAGTACACAACATTTTGGGGAACACAATACCACCACAGGCTAACAATGCTCCCAATACCAGGCTGGTTGGTCAGGGTAGTCCAAGGGATTCCCAAAACAATATAGATTATAGATGTAGCCCTCGGTTCCCTCTCAAGGCTTGCGGATAGCACATATCACCAAAGACACTGCATATTTAGAACAAAAGACTTAAATGACTTGAGCTAGATATGACTTGAAAGCCTCCTTCCTTTGATCTGGCTTCCATGGTTCCAGAAAATACTATACACAGTAGTTCTCTATACATTCAACTCTGTTCATCTTTCTCTCTAAATCAAAGAATTAAAATTTCTTTGGGTCCTCTCCTGATTGTAATCCATCTATTAGAATGTTATGTGTAATTTCTGTTATACACAGAAGAATTGTGAGGCATGGCATATTTGTAAAATAGTGTCCAATGACATGTCTTGTAAGAATTGCATGAGGGAAGAAAAGTAATTTGAGAGAAGTTAACTTGGTGAGGCATCAGTTTCATCTTTAATTAGAATTAATTGGTCATGTAATAAACCTAGTAATTATAAGAAACACACTCTAAGAAATTCTATCTAGAGTTGAAACTGTGAATTGTGTCTCAGCATCCAAGAGAAACAAAGATCTCTTTTTATTCAAAAGGCTTCCTAAAAAAAAAAAAAAAAAAAAAAAAAAAAAAAAGGCTTCCTGATCTAGATTCTGTTACTTAAATCTTTGAGGTTCTCAATCAGGTGGTGTCTATGCCAACCCTAAAAAGTGTGTGCCACAATAGAGGCTACCTACTTAGAAAGACAGCATGACCTATAGGTACATAGTATCTGTGGTTGCTTGAATGAGACTGGCCCCTGTAGGGTTACAGCTTAGAATGCTTAGGAACCAGTTGATGGAATTGTTTGGAAAGAATTAGGAGGTGTGGCCTAATTTTTTTTTAAAGTTGGATTTTTTTTTCAGCCAGAAATTGTGGCACAAGAATCAATTCCACTTGGAAGGCAGAAGCAGGCAAATCTCTGTTTGCCTCAAATTTCCAGGTTCTAGTCCATCATGGAAGAGAACAGGGAAGTCATAGCAGCAGGAGTCTGAGGAAGCCGGTCACATGGTATTCACAATCAAGAAGCAAGGAGCTGTGAATCCATGCCCAACTTGATTTTTCAATTTTATACAGTCTGGGATTCTCTTCTCGGGGAATGGTCCCATCCACAATTAAGACAGAACTTCCCACAACAATTATCATAATCAAGATAACCCCTCATAGCTACTCATCTCCTGGGTGATTCTGGAATCTGTCAATAAGACAGTTAACACTAATCACCACACTTATATTAGCACATACAATAAATAAACAGTAGTTTTTAAATAGAGATGTTTTCCTAGCAGCAGAGATTTGACAATATACAGAAATACTTTCATTACCTCAGTAAGGAAGCATAGAGACCACAGAAGCTGCCAAGTATCCTAGAATGTACAAGATAACCTTCTACAGGGAAGATTTGATCAACTCAGTGTTAACTGTAAACTACTGAGAAATCTCGCTTTTCATCAGTATAGTAACCAGCAAGAAAATATTTGAAAAGTCCGATGATAATCACAGCAGTATCTAAAGATTAGCCTAAAAAGACATTCAAAGGAACTTAATAGAAGCAATGTCAGGCTCACCCTAACATTAGGTGGCCCAAATGAGAAACTAAATTTATTGAATAATAATTTATATTCAAGACTATATTAATAATAACAGTATTATAAATTTATTGATCCTATCCTAAAATCACCAATAAATTTTACATTGTAATTTTTTTCTTTTTTATTAAGAGATTTTCTATTTGTTTTATATATCAACCAAGGATTCCCCTGTCCTCCCTCCTCCTATCCTCCAGGCTTCTCCCCCAACCCACTCCCCATTCCCACCTCCTCCAAGGCAAGGTCTCCACTGGGGAGTCAGCAGAGCCTGGTACATTCAGTTGAAGCAGGTCCAATCCTCTCCCCTCTGCACCAAGGCTAAGCAAAGTGTCACAGCATAGTACAATTTTTTAATCATTAGAATTTGGTAATCCAACGTTGATGTTTTTACTTGTTTGTTTTATTGTTATTGTATATGTAAAGTATAGGTGCCTACATACCATGGCACACACACACACGTAAAGGTGTAAGGACCTTTCAAGATTTGTTTCTATGCTTCTGCTGCAGGTTTGGGGGATCCAACTCAAGTTGTCAGGCTTGGATAACAAGCTCTGTTACCAACTGAGCCATCTCACCAGCCTGATGCTGACATTTTTCTTGGAGTGTTATCTGGGAAATACGTTTAAAGGTTAGGACCTTCTTCAAAGGTGACAATATGGTGCTGTAGAGGTAGAACTTAGAGGATGAGTAAATGGTTAGCCTACAGGTGTCCATGATTCAATACTCAATGCCATATCAACCCTGGAAAAGTAGTGGTAGCAAAGGTCAGACGTAAACACACTGTGGTATTTAGAGGCACAAATTTCTTAGCTCAGAGCCAACTGTCAAAATCCTTAATATGTGCAGTTTAACCTGCTTGAAGATAACCAAAGCTTTTCATCTTGAAGGATTAAAACTGCATGCCATGCTCAGCAGGAAATAGCTTTCAAAATAACATTAATGCTATCTCAAAAGCATCATTGTTTAAAGTATGCACACATATATCCACATGTGAAATATGAACTATATGATCAGATACAAAGTTTTGAATGTCATTTTTCCTTTGTTCTGCCCTGACATGACATTCTGCTAATTTTAGTACATGCTTTATATCAAAACTCCCTAATTCTAATCTCCCAGAAGCTCATTAATCTGCATTAATAGCCTTTCTGGGAAGCTGTAAGTTTAATCAATTCTTATTTGATAAGGGTCTCTAATGCTTTCAGTGATGGCAGACCTTCTGAACAGAACACTCTTTCAAAACCATCCGTGTTCTGAGTCATGTCAGATGTTGATAAAGTGAAATTCCTCTTATGCTACAGGAACGCAATTCTCAATTCTTTATCCAGAGAAAAGGTTAATAAAATAGAAAGCCCTCGAAATGTTATCAAACTACTAAAAAGAGATAACATTAAAACCATGCCTTTTTAGAATCTGGATACTTTTGTATTCAGATAGTGCCAGCTATTCATCAGTAACCTCATGGAGCTGTAGAAGTTGCCATTTGCTTAATGTTTAAATTGTCTGTTTACCATAATGAAGGTGATAATTGTGGCTAACAGTTACTCTTCAGTAAAGGCCTTCTCTGAGCTGCATTCCAATTCATTATTGTCTATACAATTTTCTTACTTTCTGCCTAACTGTTTGTATCAGCCATTTTATTTCATCTTCAAAACAACTCTGTAAATAAGAGGGCAGGAGCAATAGTTTCACCAATGTGGAAATGTCCCCAGTAACCTAACACAACATAATTAAATATCAAGTACCTTGCTGTCCTAACATATTGTCCTGGGAAAGAACCACAATAATTTGGGAAGAAGATAGATCAGATATTGAAAAAGAAAGTTAAACACATGGACACGGGTAAGGCCTAAAGGAATTTCCTCATGACTATTTAATAAGTCAGCTAATATTCATTGACTGTTCTTTGCATCAAACATTGATGCTACGGGTCTGCCATCAAAATAGCATGCTTGCTATTTGATGTCTACAGAGTTGAATTATTTTATTCCAATTCTCATTCTGTTCGTGCTGTGTGTGTTCCCTTCTAATGCTCAGAGGCTTGATGTGACCAAGATACATTTATAATAATTACATTATGAGCCGCTTTGGGATAAAACTCACTCATGCCTCTGTGTCTCCATTACTCTGTCCATTGTCTATATAGCGAAAAAGAAATCTCTACCTTCATCCATCACTAAACTCCTAATTGAGGCTTCTACAATACAAAACAGATTAACAACAGTAAACAACGGTATAATTACATAATAGGATTCTTACATGACAAAGAAATGAAGACCCAAAAGAAACAGATCAAACTGTATTTTTGGTGCAGTGTTTGATGCAGAAGTGTATGGTCATGGAGAAAATTGATTGGACAAAAATGGTTTGATCTAATCACAATAATCTGGTGGGATTTGGGTAAGCCTGTGTATTCATTTCCTATTCCAGGTCCTTGCATCATCAGAGCTTATAGTGAGGGTCTTGTAAACTGGAGGGTCAGAGGTTACAAGTGACCTTCCTATTTCACAAATCCATACAACTTAAAATATTCTAGGTTTATGAGTACTGAATCCCATTACATATATTTTTAATTCTATATTTTAATGCCCTGGCTGTCTGTTCTGATCTAGTAATTCAGCAGGCCTCCATTGTCCTACCCATCACATGGACCCCATCCCCCGTATACTTGTGCCTAGAAGTCATGGGATTACTTATCTGGAAATCCACCACTCTAAATAAACATCCTGCTCCTCCAACAGCTACATGTATTTCACTTTCTACCTATCATTTCTTTCCCTGCTTGTCTTCCTGCACAATTACATTCCCTTCAAGCCACAGATCAAATGCCACTTCCTGATGAAGGTATTCTGTGACTCTGACTCCCGGTCAGATCACAAGCATAAAAGTCTTTTTTTCCAGACATGAACATATTTCACTGCCCTCAAATGCTACAGAATACCAAGCTCTATGCTACTCTTAGGGTGGATTGTAACACTGAAGTGCTTGAGAACAGGAATAAAAATGTTCTGGATTGATATTGTTTAAATAAGTAATTGCAAGGATGTTTCACTATCATGTGCTCAACTGGAAATTTTAATCCCCAGGGATGTCCTTCTTTAAGATATAAATTAGGAAATTAGTCCCAGAATGTCAAACAAGAATGTTCTAATGTTAGATTGAACCATATTTCGATGTCATGCAGCTTCCAAGTTTCCAAGAAGTCTTGATCTCTCACATTACACAGCTTCAACATGAATTCAGGTGGAATGAGACAGGGCATGGCAGGAAAGAGTGGAAAATAGATCAGGATCCCAGCTGGACCTGAGGGATGAGACCCACAACACCACTCAGGAACTAGGATTAACAAACTGGCTATTTTGTTGCCTTTGAAAGTAGAATTATTATAGTACAGTCTGGATAAAATAGATTTCCATTTTCATCTCTTACTGTAATATTTAAGCATTTCTATCCTGCCATGAACTGAAGATTCAGGTTCTAAGAGCATAAAGGATGCCAAATTCTGAAACTCCTCCTGACAATCTTGATTTTGCTGCTGACAAAAAGAAAGCATAATTGGATCTGGATTTGTCATATTGAGAACTAACAGTACAGTGGCATTTTAGTGTGGTGTGTCCTGGGTTAAAATACTTTCACAAACAAGACAGTCTCCTTACTTGGAAGTACCCATTTGTTGTATTCCTGATGTTTAACTAGAATGTTTTCCTCTACAGATTTGGTTCTATTAGTGTTTTATTTCCTGGCACCATTTTTAACTAGTTCTGAATAATATCTGAAGTTTCCAAAGGTGGCTGGGTAGACATTTCTGTCCTCTTTGTCCTCTTAACAGACATGTGGGCTTGACGCCCTTTATCTCCCCTCACAAGATTGCTCCTAGTTTTTCAACTATTTCTGTGGCTCTTCATAAGCCCTTATCCTTAAGGATTATCTCTAAATTTTCAGTGATGAGAAACCCTCAAAATAACCCAAATTAACAAATCCTGTGCAGCGGGTCTCAGAATCCTTTAGCATCTATTAAAACATCTGATCTTTGCAACAATCGTATGAGGCCCAGCCTAGTACTTCAGCAATTTTACTGAGGAGCAAATTGGAAAATGGAAATATTAAGTAATTTTCCTAAATGTGTTCTTGTCAATGGAAGAGCGAGGCTTAGAGCACAACTCTTCCAGCTGTGAAGCTGACCTCTTCACCACTGCACTACACCACGGTGACAAATGGCCAAGGGATAAATTAGAAACTGTTATCTCCCCTTTCCATGGCATTAGCATATTTATGGAGAAGCAAAATTTAAAGCAGAGTCTAGAGAGAATATTGTCTTCATGCTCTCTGACAATACTAGTCAGTATATAGTCTGTCTTGTACTATTAAATCCCAAGCCAAATATTAATTCAGCAGTCTGTTATTCTCTTATTGTTATTCCATGGGAATCTTGGAAATATTTTTGACTCCAAGATCTGTTTTTCATAATACAAGTATTCCCAGGGATGGTTATGAATTATGCCTTACCAATCATCCATCACCTACCATCACAAAAACACAAAGATTAGGTGACAGCACAAACTTTGATGTATGTCTTACTTGGATTGTTTCCATGCTTATATCAAACATTTTCTTTATTTTTTTAAATACATTACCCTGAACAATGGCTCATCAATATGGCTGCCTAAGTCTGACCTGAACAAGGGCAGCACCAATAGACATGCTCATGAGACCTCAACCATAGACCAAAAAAACTACAGGAAACTAAGGAATGCTGAGAACAGGAGAGGGGGAATAGTCTTCCCCTGGAGAAAGCACACCAATTGATATCTAATACCAAATGATCATCCCTGAAAATATAGGTATATAAATAACATTATATGGACTAAGAAGATTATAATTATATATTTAGAAATATACATGCTTGCAATAATACATTTATATACACTTACAGTTTTCTATATATACACATATACTTTCTGGACAAGCCTGGCAATCTGTTTTGGATCCCTGGAATACACAGAAAGATGGTAGAAGAGAACTAACTCCCCAAAGTTGTCCCTTGGCCTCCCATCATACATACATAATAATATTTTTAATTAGTTATCTATTCATTCACTTGTCTATCTAATTTTTAATACTGTAAGCATTGAAGTGAGTATGGTTGCCAGGCAGTGGTGGCATATGCCTTTATCGGAGTACTAGGGAGGCAGAGACAGGAGGATCTCTGAATTCTAGGCCAGCCTAGTCTACAGAGTGAGATCCAGGACAGCCAGGGATACACAGAGAAACTCTGTCTCAGAAAAAATCTAATAATAATAATAGGTTTGGTAAATTTAAGGGTGATGGGAAACAAAGTCAAAAACAAATCCCATAAATGTTTTTTACCCAGGAAGGAAGAATGAAAATGAAACAAGACCAGAAAACTCATAATTCTGATAGAATCCCTGTAGACAGTGCATATTTCCAAAGAAATGGCAAATGAGAAGATATTATTTTTATCTTAAACAAAATCTCAGTCAACATACATATATAATGATTAGAGCAATGTAAAGTAGGAACACACTATAATAAATTATATACTACAAAGTTAACAATAAACATTTTCATGAATAAAATGACTGACCAGAAGCACTATTAAGAAAATATGTCAAATAAAACTGTACATGAAGCCAGGCGGCGGCGGCGGCGGTGCATGCCTTTAATCCCAGCACTTGGGAGGCAGAGTCAAGCAGATCTCTGTGAGTTCGAGGCCAACTTGGTCTACAGAGCTGGCTATTGCTCCATCTGAAGACCTAGCCGTCTGAACTCTGTTCCTTCCTGTACTTGTTACTTTTCTGTTGCTGTGATAAAACATCATGACAAATAGCAACGTACAGGAGAAAGAGTTTACTTGGGCTTACGGTGGTAGAGGGTAAGTGTCCATCATGGCAGGGAAGCGTGGTAGCAAGGGGCAGGCATGGCAGCAAAAAACGAGATGTTGAAAGCTCACATCCCTTACTGAAAGCATGAAGCAGAGACAATGAACTGCAGTAGGTGAGACACTTGACTCTCAAAGCCTGCTCCCAGTGCAGTTCTTCCCCCAGCAAGGCTATCTCACCTAAACTTCCCACAGCACCAACTGAGGACCAAATGCCCGAGACTGTGGGGACACTTCTCAGGCAAACACCTACACCTCTCCTTGCTCTCACTGCAGGTGTTTTCCACCTGATTTCTAATGTTTGTCTGTTCTTGGCTCTAACTGACGGCTGCATTCAAGTGCCCCCAGGAAATGTCTGCTGTCTTATCTTCCCTGAGTCTCACTCACACATATCAACACCGTTGAATCTCATGGCCTACCAGAGTGAATACTGCAAAGCATAATGAAGTCTTCTTAAAATGACCAAAATTGCTCTACTCCTTCCACATCCTCGACTCACAAACCTTGTTCCAGTTCACTGGTATCTTCTAAAACATTTGATGTGTGGGAATCCACTAACTTTAATTTTCAAACCTTGTTACACTGCTTAATAGTGCACATTGTCTTTATGTAAGGCAGGTTAAGTTCTAGACAAAGTTTTGTGTTTAATACAGAAAAGAATGTTTTATCTTTTATCCATGAAAGATAGAGTAACTGGCTGCCCTTAAATGTGTTTCATTTTCTCCCTCGTTATATTTATAATGTGGCGTGTAACTTTAAGGGAAAGAGAAGTAAGGGAAACACACTGAGACAGCGCTATCTTTATAGCCTCTCTGAACTTGCCCTTCCCCTCCACCTCAGTTTCAAATAGAGATAGCATAAAGCTGCATGCTGGCAAGCGGATCACAGTCAGGGAGGGAGTGAGCTCAGCTGCGTATGGAGAAACTTGGTTGTTTTTCTTTGATTCATCCGATAGCATCACACTGGGTCAGTCTCTTGTTTATGCTTTCTTTATTGTTTCTGGTCTTAGAACAATAAACATCCCTAAGTGGTTTCAATTACCGCAGCAGAACTGTGCAAATGAACTTTGGCTCCGTTTCATATTGAATAGAGAGTTTTTATGATTTTATAAATGGTGAGGATGTTCAGGCCTCTTGCCGAGCCTGCTCTATAAACAATGAAGAGCCACATTTACCAGCTCGAGGCCTTTAATCACCCAACTATCCTTCCCTTGATATGGATAAAGTATTTGTAACCTTGTTTCATAGAGATGAATGAGGATGATCGAATTATCTGTGGATTCAGCAACCATTTGCATAAACGAAGAACAGGAACATTTTTGCTGGTCCTGTATCCATGTGCCGATGCCTTATTTTTCCTTGTATGTTTTCTTTAATTGCAGGAAAATACCGCTTCAGTGCCGTGCAGCTTTAACAAATTCAGCGCACAATCATATCAGAGAGGATAAACTTATTATGCTACGGTAACAGACACCCATACTCCAGATCTTACAGCTTTTTCAGAATAAACATCTATATATAAAACAGTACATAGTTGGGATAAGCATGTGGGCAGTGGGAGCCTATTATAGAGACTCTTACATAAGCAACTGAGCCCTCCAAAACTAAAAACAAAGGCCTCCTTCCAAGAGAAATTTGAGAAATTCAACCTTCCATTTTGCTTAAGGGGGTGCTGTAGTAAGACACTGATTTATTTATAAAACTTGGGGAACTCAATGTTATAGGATATAGCTATACAGAAGCCATCAGTCATTAGGAAAAGCATCAGTCTTCTGAGGCTGAAAGTACAAAATACGTAGGTGGATTTAAAAAAAAAAAACACACATTCCTACAGCTTCTGAGGCTGTTAAGTATAACTATGGTGTTAGCAATTTTGGTTTCTTCAGAGGCTTTAGTTTCTCTGTTCTTGACTTGGAAAGAGCCACATTTCTTTGTGACTTCATCTGTGTGTCATCTCTGTGCACAAGAGTACCTAGTATCACTTCCTCTTAAAAGGACATCAGCCATACTGGACTGGAGTTAACATTATGACCTCATAGAACCTTAATTATCTCTTTGCTGGCAGTAGTACAAAATGTGGCTACATTCCAAAGTACTGTAGGTTAGGACCTCAAGTTATAAATTTTGTGAGGAACACAGTTCATCTTGCAGCAGTGAACAGAACCCTGTCAGGGTGTTCTGGCAGTTCAGATTTACAAGTTGAAATACTTTCTTTGTAAGCAAAAGTTTAGCTCACCATCATCGTCAAGCTTACATGTGGATTTAAAAAGTCTTGAGTATGAGAAAAATCCCTTAATCACATTTACTTGAAAACATTGAATATGATGTTTTGAACATCACCTATATTGTTTGAACTAGCTGCCTTAAATTTTTACAGGGTATACTCTCTCTGTTATCATTAACTATCTTTAAAAAAGAAACCCCAATTAAAAGATACTGAGAAAATTGTGTCTGTATTTATTTGCTTTTAGAGGACTATCACTTATCCATTCAACTTCCTGTTTAGCATCTAGATTCAGCAGAATCAGGAAAATCTATAATTACATGTAAATATGTGCTAAATATTGTCAAAATGTGTTTCTGTAGACTGAACCTATGTTGCATTTGTTTATCATTTTTTCTCACAGTTAACCTTGGCAAACTTCAATTTCTTTATGCTCTTGATAATGATGGTAAGACTGACTTTTCACCTTTAACGCAGTATAATATTTGAAAGTGAGTGTAAATAAACATCCACATAAAATGTAGTGAAAGCCAACTTTAGAAGGTGAAGATCCCTAAGACACAAACATGGAATTTTATGAGGGACTGGCAAGGACATCTCACCATCAACATAGAAGGGCTGTTATTTTTATAAGATTTGCTTATTCTCTGCTACAGATGTATTAACAAATTCAGTAACTCAATTCAGATTTCTTTCCCTGGATCCTTTATTAAATCACAGACCTATACTTCAAATGATATAAATTTAGTAGCCTCAGACACAGGTTACTGCTGATCATGTTAGCACTAATCAATTCAAAGTACATTGCAGATGTTCCAGGTCTGTGCTGCTAAAAAGACAAAAGAAAAAAATGTACACATTTCCACTAACAAAACAATATCATTGGAAATGATGTTAAAGGCTATTTATAAGACAACAAATGAAGCAAAACCAGTCTAGTAAAACGCAAGATTATAAGACAGCTTAGTTTATGGAATTGAGACTGTACAAAAATAAGCCTATGACATTTGGGCATCCAAAGGTGAATCTGGGATAAGAACGGGTATCTAGACGTAAAGGAATACAATTGAGAGCCCAAATATCTATGGAGAACTATAAATATGGTTAGCATCCTTCCGTAGTATCTCTCTTTTCCATCCCTATCCCTCTCCCTCTCCTATCCTGTCTCCTTCTTCCCATTCCTCCTCAAAACATTTTAAACAAAATAAAATGGTCAATCTCTTCCTTTAAACCTGAGCTTTCTTCTCATGGTTTTAAGTCACCCCTCACCTCGATAACTGTTTAGTCAGAGTTACCAAAGAAATGGAATCAATAGGAGAAGCTTATACAAACAGAACAAGACTTCTAAGAAACTATCTGCTGCAGTTAGAGGCCTAGAACCCCACTATCCGCCAGCTAGAAATGCAAATAAAACAGTCAAGTCAAATTTGAAAAGGGAAAATTATGTTTCAGCCTAAAAAGAAAATGCAACTTTTGCCCTACGTAACAAAAGAAGAATGCACTAGACTGATTTTGTAAGGTTAGCAGTTAACTGTTGTAAAACCTCTGCAAGTTCACAAGGTTGATACAATATAGGTTGAAAACTCCACCACCGTTCCCTCCTACTGCTCCTTAATATTCCCTTTATCCTTGATAACGTTTTCCTCTTACTCAATTCTATTTCTAATATACATTTGCATCCATTTATCACTCAACCAGATCACAACACAAGTTGATGCTTTAACTACTGTAACTAAGTCGTTATGTTTTAATATTTAATCGGACCCATGCCCCCATGTTATTCTTTGCAGACTAGCTTTGCTTTTTTCGTTCTAGGCAAGCTCTTTTGAACTGGTCAGCTGAGGCAGTAAACAGTGAGAACAGGACCTGCTTTGCAGCACATTCCAAGAATTAGTGCATAAACCATCCTTCAGTCTACCATAGCAAGTCAATTTAGAAAACCATTGGGGCTGGCAATGCCGATCAATGAAGAGAATTGGCCTAATGGGCATGAAGCCCGAGATTCCACCCTTGGCATGGAAAAAATTAAAACCTTAAAATTAAAACTAAAACATTGAGAAAATAAAGCTTAAACATAACCAGCAGAGCCTCATTTCTAAAGTAGCCCCACATATTCTTGATGAGCGAATATCCTTAGGGTAGGATGGAAAGTAGCAAATACAACTAAGGAGAAAGAAGCCCAAACACAAAAAGAGAAACCAGAAGAATGGAGGACAGAAGGCAGTACATGTCTGCAAGCCGCTTTTCTCCCCAGGGGTCATCTGCTCCCATTGGATAGACTCACTTCTTTGACCAATAAGTCAGCCAGCACGAGAATCAGCTGGCATGCTAAACCAGACATGTAGTGCTGAGCAGAGGAGAAATGGATGGCATGGACAAGACTTGGATGAGAAATATCTAAGGATGTAGTCAATCAAGGTGAGTGAAGTCTACGAACAAAGAGCAGCAATAAAAGTCAAAGCTAAGCACTGCTTAGATTTTGTTTCTTTTTACAAGATGCCCCTGAGCAGAGAAGTCTGGGTACCTATCGTATGGAGTAGGTTAGCAAAACCTAGACTTAAAAAAAAAAAAAAAAAAAAAAAAAAAAAAGCAAACTACTGTTATAACTAAGAGAGAAAGTTCACAGCCGAGGGACGCTCAGTCTCCATTTGAATCAGAACTTGTCTCAACTACAGAAAGGAGCCAATGGTGTTCTCAGAACCAGAAATGGGAAAGGAAGCCCATCACTATTTCTCAGTCATGTTACTTTTCCACATAAGCTAGATGATGGCGAGGAAGGGAAGGAAAAAAAAATAAAACGGTGTATTAATAGGATGTGTGCAAACCACAGTGTTAAAAAGGTTGTGCTGTTTTAAGGAAGGCTTCCATTGCTCTGAACAAAACACAAAGCCTTACATGAGCTACAACACACGAATTCTCTAATTTTGGTGATTCTACAAAATGGTGAAATGGTGATGAATTTGTATTAGTAGGGCCATTGTATATGACTTCTAAAATTCATGCAAATGTTTTATAACTTGACTACGTTTACCTAGGATTGTGTTAAAGAGAGATGCTGTGAAAAGTCATAGAAAACTATGAAAGAATTTTTTTTTCTATTTCAGCACCATTCACAGAATATTTTTCCTGTTTTTAGAACAAGGAGGCCTCACAGTTTCATTTTGAACTGGGTCTTACAAATTACATCAAGGCCCTGCACACCTACCAACTGATTGGTTTGAACAGAAGATAATTGGTTTGGAATTAGGTTGCACAGAAATCAGAACCTTAGAGGAATTCAATTACATTCTTGATGTCCTTTCTTGAAGACAACTTAGTTCTAAACATCTGCATCGACGCGCAAGTCTCAAAGCTTTCTTTGTTCTGCTGGGACTTAAAACTCTAGATAGTTTAACCCTTCTCTACAGAAGAGCTCAGGTGCTCCATTCCTCCTGTTACCTGGAAGCCATAACCTTCGGTTCCATGTTACCAAGCTATAAATTATCCTTTCTTATGTTAAAAATGAGAAGCTGGTATGTGCAGAGTACTGAACCCCCTGCAAAAGCCCTTGAATACATCTTTTGTGGCCTTAATTATGGGTAATGATGTGTTCAAAAAAACTGGCTCCAACAGATTTTCCCTGTGAAAATATGATAGCCCAATCATTTTACCAGGAGTGTTAAAATCAACATTGTCATGATGGAAATTGTAAACTCCTGAGCCCAGATGTCGGGTCACCATGTCATGGTGGGACTATTTCTAAATGCTGGTAACAGTCAAGAAGATATATAGATTTACTTCTCAGAGCAAAGCTTGTTGCTTTATATTTTAAACAAGGAAGAATTCTGCAGGACCCCAGTAAATGCTCAAAGGTGCATCAAAGAAAGATCACCAGAGAGAGATGTATGAGGGATACCCGCATTTTCAACTTTTCTCCTACACCTCCACTCCAGCTATGCCAGCCCTGTGTGGTAAATTGGGTGTGCACACAAACTCTTCCTTGAAGAAACCATCTTGAGAATGAAAGAAAAAGAAGACAGCAAGAAACAAGCCTCTCCCATCACCTCACAGAGTAACCTGCTCATTATAAGATGAGAGAGAGAGAGAGAGAGAGAGAGAGAGAGAGAGAGAGAGAACTAAAGAATTTCCTAGGTTTCTTCTTTTTGCAATTATTTTTATGAGATTACCACTGATAGACCTATAAAAAATTATACATTTTATGCTCCTCTTATACTAAATGGAGACACTTAACATGTCTTATAAATTAGAGCCCCTAGAGAATCTTTTCTTTTTTGTAATCTTGGGAATAGAGATTACAAGGCTCAGTGGTTAAGAATTCTTCCAGAGGACCTGAGTTCGGATCCCAGCACCCACATTGGGCAGCTCACAACTACCTTTAACTAAGCTCCAGAGAATCTAAGAGCCTCTTCTGGCCTCCACGGGCACCACACACATCTGCTGTGTTGTGCATGAATACATGAACACACATACAAAAAAACTGCTGTGTTGTGCATGAATACATGAACACACATACAAAAAAACTGCTGGATTGTGCATGAATGCATGAACACACATACAAAAAACACACATATCTCTTTTCAAACTGTATTTCATGAGGCTCAAAGTAGACCAGTGGTTACCACAGACTGGAGAAGATAGGGGTTACGGAGATACTGACAAGGTAGCAAGATATAATTAGAAAAGAATTGAAGGTTCGGTATGCAATTGCATAGGCAAATGAAAACAGGTAATAATGCATTCCATACTTTAAAGTGTCTAAAAGAAATATTTTTTTAAATTGCACAGTAGAGAAATGATAAATGTTTTGAGGTGGTGGATAGGTAATTTTCCTGATTTTTTCATACATGTAGTTATACAAATGATTTTACCTGTAGGATAAATGTTATATACTTTATATAGACTTTGGCCATTTAATATTGGGAACATTTCCCTTTGACATTAAATGTTCTTCCATAATAACACTTGAACAGGTAAGTGATGTCTATCATTATGAAGTATTTTCATCACTAAAGGGACTCCTTGTAGATAGGATTCCTCTCACACTGGGAGAATGTGGAACTCCACATTTTCAAATATCCTGTTAGCTTGCTTTCTTTAAGTTCTGAGGTAGAGAATTATCAAGTCAAAAGCTTAGGGAGATCTTAATCTTTTGACTATTTACTGTATTTGCCTGGACAAATTATGCTACTATTCATATTTTCCTGTGTCCATCCCATTAGGAAGATTATCCATCTTACCACTGTGGTTCACTGGTCCTTTTACAGAAAGAGTATTTATTCTTCTTCCACTAACCAGAAACAATCGAGCTCAGCTATACTGTTTGGCTTAGCCAGTAGTATACAGTAAAGCAAGACTTATGCCACATCCCACTCAAAAATCTGAAAACTGCTGTGGTTTTGCCCTGGCCCTTTCGCCCAGTCTTTCTCCTGTATTCTAACTGCATGTCCAGGCTTAGAACTATTCCATCAGCTTGAATTCCAAACGACAAAGAATCCTTGCAGCAGAGTCGTGAGGAGTCAAGTGGCCGCCAGCCTCCTGCAGTGATATCTAGCCAGAGCACATGGTCTCAGCCTCAGGCAAAAAGAACAGAGCAAACCCCAGTACAAAACATGCACATGTTTGATAAGATATGCTGAAGAAACAGGGACATGGGAATCATGAGTTCAAGGCAGGCTGGCCTTCATCTTTGTGGGCTGGAGAAATGACTCAGCAGTTAACAACTAATATTGCTGTTGCAAGGGACAAGAGTTTGTTCCTAGCACCCACATGAGGGACTTCACGACTACCTGGAACTCCAACACCAGATTGATTGAAGGCTTCTGGCCTCTGCACGCACCCACATTCATGTACACATACCCACACAGACCTGCACACATACAATTAAAAGCAAAATAAATCTTTTTTAAAAAAACCATAAACACAAACAGAAATACACATACATATTGTCTTAGTTAGGGTTGCTATTAATGTGACTCTATACCATGGTATCTCTATACCATGACCATGGCAACTCATAAAGGAAAAACATTTAATTGGGGTGGCTTACATTTTCAGAGGTTTAGTTCATTATCATCATGGTAAAGCATGGTGATGTGCAGGCAGACAGGATGGTGCTGAGAAATAGCCAAGGGTCCTGCATTTTGACTTTCAGACAACAAGTGGTCTGAGATACAGCATGTGTGGCTTTAGCACATATGAGATATCAAAGCCTGCCTCCACAGTGGCATACTTCCTCCAACAAGGCCAGACCTATTCCAACAAAGACAGACATACATCCTATGTCTAGTGCCACTCCCTTCAGGGGCCAATTTCTTTCAAACTACCTCATTCTACTCTCTCACTCCCAAAGGCTTGTAGCCACATCATAATACAAAAATACATTCAGTCCAACTTCAAATGTCTCCATAGTCTATAACATAGTCTCAAACTTATTTAAAAGTTTGAAGTTCAAAGTCTCTTCTGAGATTCACGCAATCTCTTAACTGTAATCCCCTGTACAATTAAAATCACAAAACTGACCACATACTTCCAACATATAAAGGCACAGGATATGATATACATTACTATTTCAAAATGTAAGGGAGGGAACATAGTAAGGAAAGACTGAACCAAAGAAAGACTAAAAAACAGCTGGGCAAACTCCAAACTCTGTGTCTCCATGTCTGATGTCAAAATACTCTTCAGATCTCAACTCTTTCAGCTTTGTTGACTGTAACACGCTTCTCTCTCTTGGGGTTTTTCCACTCCCTGTTAGCAGCCCTCCTGAGCAGGTATCCCAGGGCTCTGTCATCTCCAATATCTTAGGGTCTCTAAGGCAACCTAGACTTCACAAATGGCTTCTCTAGGCCTCCATTCAGGGACACCGCTGACACAAACCTGGCCTCAGCAGCTTTCCTTAGTCATGGAGGCAAATTCCATAGCTCCTTTCTTCTATCCTTAACTCCAGAACCACGTTGCCAAAGCTGCCAAGTTCTGCTACTTACTGGGGCTGAAACATGGCTTCCTTGCTCCATTACATCTTCAGCAACTTTCTGTTTTTGATGTTTCCCTTCACTGCCTAAGTTTGGCTATCCTTAAACTTGCTCTGTAGACCAGACTGACCTCAAACTCAGAGATCCACAAGCCTCTGCCTTCCTAGTGCTGGGATTTAAGGCATGCACCACCTTATCCAGCTCTAAGCTTTTCTTTCATTCCTTTTCACAAGTTGGAAATTTAGCTGGATTGGCTCTTGCCCTGAGGTCACCTCTCCTTTATTCCATTTCTTAATCTGTTTATCTCCTTGAACACAGGCCTTAGCTCCATTCCACTCTCTCATGTTCCTTTTCTCTTCAATTTTACATTTCGTAATTTACCTTGCTTAGCTTGCTCCTTTTCATTATAAATCTTCATTAGAATTACCAGTAGTAACCATACAACAGAGTCCATGCTAGGCTTTTAGCTTCAAACAGACTCTTCAGCAAGGGCAAAAAGCAGCCACTTTCTTCAACAAAATATAACAAATACGGTCTCTAGACCACATATTAATAGTCTTCTCCTCTAAAACCTCTTGAGCCCCGCTCCCCAGTTCAAATCACCCTCAGCACTACTGTCTTCCATGCTCCTACTAAGATGGCCCATTGAGCAGCAGTTGAAGTGTTGAGCTGCTTTTCTAATCAACAGTCCCCAAATCCATATTCCTTCAAACAAAAACATGGTCTGGCCTATCACCAATACCCCAGTCCCTATGAAGAGACAACATGACCATGGCAACTCTTACAAAGGAAAAACATTTATTTGGGGGCTGCTTACATTTTCAGAGGTTTAGTCCTTTTAATATCATAGTATAGCATGATGACCTGCAGGCAGACATGGTGACCTGAGAAGCAGAACACATATGGACTAGTCTGCAAGCTACAGCAAGTAGTACTCTACATCTTGACTTGCAGGTAACAGAAAGTAGTCTGAGATGCAGAGCATGGCTTGCACATACATGAGACCCTAAAGCCCACCTCCACAGTGACATACGTTCTTCAGCAAGGCCATATCTATTCTAATAAAGCCACACCTCTGAATAGTGCCACTTCCTTTGGGAGCCATTTTCTTTCAAACCACCACACATACATACGCAAATACATAGACATAAACTACTGGGATCTGAGGAATGATTGTAACTAACAAACCCTGACAAATACTAACTTTATAGATTACCCACATGGACACATTTTTTCTTTTTTTGCCATTTGATCTGTGTTTATGAGATTGTACGATTCAATGGACTCCAAAAATTAATAATTGTACCTAAAATGATTAACACATACATAAGAGGTATGAACATACTAATTACTTACATGATGAGTCCTTGGGGAAGAGCACCATGTACCTCCCATGATCATTCAAACATGCCTTGAGAAAACAAGAAAAGACTGGCTCGGGATTTTCAGTGATGTCTAGAAGTGGGCCTGGGGTAAAGATGACCACATACATGGAGTTTTCTGTAGTTTGAGCTTCCCTAGCTTCCAAAGGAGAAAGTACCAGGCTTCCTTAGCAGCTTTCTAGGATGTGAGTAGTCAAGAGGGAGGTATGAGGCTTTATTTTAAGCTGCCAAATATCACAAAATGAGTCACACCATTTCTGTGCATGCTTTTAAAGTATGACTAAGATTCCTCCCATTGAAAGATGCAATCTGTTTCTTCGGCTCTTGGATTTGGGTTGGGCTTGTGAAATATTCTAATATAACTTGCCAGAGGAGATTTTTAAAATCCCAAGCCTAGATCTCAAGAGGCTTTGCTTCCTTCCTTTTACTCTCTTAGAACCATATCACCAATGATATGGATTTTTGTGATGGAAAACCCACTTATTCCAGAAGTCATCCTAGATGAACTTAGAGCCAGCCAATATGGACATTAGGATAACAAGAGATACCAACCAAACCAACCACTAACCACAAATATGTGACTAACATTAGCCAAGACTGGATGAACTTCCCAACTGACTTTGGGAGTCACTGATTTTTGTTATCACTTGTTATGCATAAGAGTTAAATGATTCACTGATTAATAGAAATACCTAGAATGGTACAGCCTCCTCAGCAATATAGTGGTGTGCTGGCTAGTTTCATGTCAGCTTGACACAGCTAGTGTTATGTGAAAGGAGGGAATTTCAATTGAGAAAGTGCCTCCATAAGATCCAGCTATAGGATATTTTTAATTAGCGATTGATGGGGGAAGGCACAGTCTATTGTGGGTGATGCCATCCCTGGGCTGGTGGTCCCAGATTTCATAAGAAAGCAGGCTGAGCAAGCCAGTAAGCAGAACCCCTCCATGGTCTCTGCATCAGCTCCTGCCTCCAGGTTCCTGCCCTGCTTGAGTTTCTGTCCTGACTTCCTTTGATGATGAACTGTGATGTGGAAGTGTAAGCCAAGTAAACTCCTTTCTTCCCAAGTTGCTTTGGTCATGGTGTTTCATCACAGCAATAGTAACCCTGACTAAGAAGTAGGGTATTCATATCCCCATAGCTTTGTCATCTTCTAAGAACTATTCCATTTCAATATTTTATTGATCATTTTATTATTATTGAAATAGATCACTGATGAGGCAGATGAAGAGTACCTGGATATTTTTTCTCTGTTCCAAGCATCACCCAAGGAACCACAATAATCATGAAAAATTAAGGGAAGAGACAAAATTATTTTATTTGATGAGTCTGATATCTCTCAATATAAACATTTGGGTTCATACCACCTATTCTACATGCTGTGTACACATTCCCATGAAAGCCATAGGGTCCTTTCCATAAGGAGCAAGCTACTCTAGGTGCTAAAACACAGAGCCTGCTGTTCAAGATTCAATATCAGGTGAAAATGTGCATGGGGGTAAAAGTTGGCCTAAGACTAAGCAATGAGAAAGGAGATGAAAGCAGTTTTCTCCAATGAGAACTTAAAAGACAGTGACAGTTTGGGGCTGTACACCCAGGCTCCCCTCAAGGTACTGCAAACTTCTTACAACAGGAGAGAAGCTGGCTGTGGCCTAAGTGACGGTTGAGGGCTGACATATTTCCAAGTCACTCTGTATTGAGGACAGCTCCTTCATTATCAGGCGCTCAATGCACAAGGTAGGGCGCAAAACAAACACGTTCAGTAGTTCATCTGAAGCTGTTCATAACCAACACCACATACTAGGTGAGGTTTTTAAATCCATTTTTGTGGTGCTGGAGATCAACACTGGGCACAGTGTTGCAAAGCTGCAACCCCAGAGCTGGACCTACCCCAAGTTCCGGTTTAGTGGGAGAGGTTTCAAAACGTAAGTCGGACAGTAACTAAGGAAGCTCCTGACACTGCCCTCTGGTTTCCACACATACACACACACACACACACACACACACACACACACACACACACACACACACACACACACGCACGCAAACATATACACATACATCAGACGTGGGGAGGGAGAGACAGAGACAAAGCCAGACGGAGAAAGAGAGGAAAGGCTTTGTTCGGCAAATTTCAATGTGTTTTCTGATTCTTTGCTGAACTCTGACTTATACAGATATCTCCAAGTCAATAAGTCAAAAACTAAATTCCAGATATCACTACCAACTCCACAGAACTTACTACGGCTACAATCATTTTCATCTTTGGTATCATTCCAATTGCTCTGACTCACGTCTCAAAGTCATTATTGATTCTTATTTTTTTTCTCAGATCTCTCATATCAAAAAAAAAATAGGAATTGTGTTACATCTACATTAAACATGTGAAGAAAACTTGATAAAAATTAGATGGAAGACTGGAAGCTACCTCCACGTGAGCTCATTGAGGAGTCAATATTAGCAAGAATAGATTCTCTGCCAGCAAGAAAAAGAACTTTGTCACTCCACAAAGGCGGTGAAGAACAGCAGAAACATTACTTTCTGCCCCCTTCCAAAATAACAGTTAATGCACCAAGTAGAAATCGGCCAACCTGAACATAACTCAAGCCACATGGCTCCATGGTTTGGGGAGTGGAAAGAGAAACCTCATCCAAACTAGAAGGCAGGACACCCTGGTGGAAAGAGAACAGCAGACCCCACTCCAGAACAGCCACACCCCTCCAAAGCCTCAAGTGCATTGGATGTGTTTGATGAGATAAAGATCCCTTGGTAAGCTACCAACCACGGTCAAGGAATCCTAATTTGTCCCTACTTTGCTTCAGGTGGGAAGTGGCCACCTGACATCTTGTGAAGGAATCCATTGTTTAAAGTACAACTACTGAGGGTGCAAGAACAAAGGAAATCCCCTCATCGGGAATGGTGACTTGAACCTGCCATAACTCCGGGGTGTGACACAGCCCTGGGAAGCAATCCTGCAAAGTGGGACGGAGGACACTGAGGGGCTGAAAAGTACACACTGCAGGTTCAAGCATCCAACTGTATAGCCCCAGCCTTTGGCTAGAAGCAGATCTCATCAACTGAGAAGACCACCAGAAAGTGGGAGCCTGGAGACGGAGGCCACCACATAAATCCTTTGTTAGTGCTACCTGCTGCTCTCTGCTGAGCAGCTGGAGAACTCTAAACTGCACCCCTCCAGCTGGGTGATTACTACTGAAGACATCTGGAAAGAGAGATGATACGTCCTCCAGCTGTACAGATCTCAGCGTTGGGCATGTTGGCAACAGTTCCAATGCACCTGAGAGACAAGAACACATGCCTAGACACACATGCATGATAAAATCTTGGGTGAAACTGCCCATCTCATAGACTGCAAACCTAACTGGTCATCAGAAGCCCCAAAGTACAAAGAAGGAAATGCAGACAGCTTTGGTGGGCACCAGACCTTTGTCTATCACAGGCTTAGCACAGGTAAAGGTGAGCACCAGGAAGACTGGAGTGTACAATTCCCTAAGGCCCATGCATGTACCCAGCAGTCTAGAACTTCTGAGGCCCCAGACAGAGGTGGGCACCAACACCTCAGCTTCTCTTTTGTTTGGCTTTGTTTGTTGGATTGATTGAGTGTTTGGTTTTAGTTGTTTGTATATGTATGTATGTGTGTTTGTATATATGTGTGTTTGTATGTGTGTGTGTGTGTGTGAGAGAGAGAGAGAGTCTTTTCCTTCTTTTCTTTTTGTATTTATGCTGTACTTCTTAATTTTTACTACATTTTCAGCATTGTTTTTACGTGATTGTATTTTTTAATTATATTTTTCTTTATACACTTATTTAATTTTGTTAATGTATATTTTCATTTGGCAATGTTTTTACTGTTCTCTCTTCTTTTCTCTCGTGTACCCTATGTTCCTTCTTTCTCTCTACCGTAAATGTTAGCATAATTTTTAGTTTTATCATTTTGCTTTGAAAATATCATGTACTCATTTTATTCTCCTTCTCACATTTGTCTAACTTTTTCTTAACTTTTTCATTATTAGGAAATCTGTTTGGAGATTTTTTTTCTCATCTCTTGACATTTTCTTTCCTGCAGAACATTATTTTCATGCTGCTCTATCTCTGTTATTCTTCCTCTGGTTTTTTCAGTCTGCTGGTGATGTTTTCTATGTTTTCAGTTTAGTTTGATTGTTTATTTTTCCCCCTTCCAACATTTCTTTACCCACCTCAATTTCCTTGCTATATTTTCTGCCAGGGATCTGACTGGTTTGTTTGTTTGTTTGTTTGTTTGTTTATCATTCATGTTGATGATTTTGTATCATTTGCTGATATTCCTCTTTGGGTCCTGGAGTGAATTAATCTGCTTATTTGTTTTGTTTTGAAGGTTATTGTTCATTTTTATTAATAAACTTTTGAAACACCTATCCTCTGCATGATCTGTTTCTGTGTCTTTTCAGTTAGTAGTTAAGGAGCTAAAGTCTTTGAGAGAATCCTGTTGCTTGGCTTTTTCGTGCTCCACATGCTTGGTGTTGTAGCATGTAGTCTTCTGTTTTGGAGAAATCTATTAGCTTATCTCTCCTTATTAGCAGCCTATTTTTAAATAATCCATCCCCTGTACCTATCGGGGATCATCGAGGGAAATGTAAACCACTATAATACCAACATCAAACCCTATGAGATACAGAAATGAACTTTGAATTTAAAAGATGCTGCACTAGCAATAAATTGACTGCATATCAGAAAAAAAGAGAAATATTTACACACTGAATACCTGCGTGATGGAATTAAGAAGCTGATTAAGAGCTAAAGGGATAGTTCAGAAGCTAAGCATGTACCTTGCAAGTGTGAAGACAGGAGTTGGGATGTCAGGTGACTGTGAAAGCCCTTCCTTAATTCTAGTCTGGAAAGACGGAAACAGGACACCCAGAGCAAACCAGCAGGTAAGACAATCTCCAGGTCTGGTGGAGAGACCCTGCCTCAGTTAATAAAGTAGAAAAGCAGTAGAGCATAATTCCCAACAGTCCCAACAGCAACCTTTGGTTTCCATACGCATGACCACACATCCCTACACATGCAAACACACACACCCAGAGCACAAAAAATGGAAAGGCGAAAATATGATTAATATTTTATATGCGAGAATTACATTGCAATTGCATTTTAAATGTTCTCCTTTGTAGTCACTTTATGTTTTATCATCATTTCAAAATGATTCATTCGAGAGAAATGGAAGTGACTGCGGATGAAAACAGGCAAACTATGAGAGGAGAACTCGCCACATGGATGGCAAGAACTCACATCAGAAAAAAGCTTTTTGTAACTTTATTAAAACTAACTTTCATGATCATGTGAAACCTCGGTGATAATAAAACATTGCACAACTGGCCAAAGGGGACAGATTTGTGCTGATGAAAGTATTTTTATTCTATGAGAAAAAAAAAAATGGTTCATCCCGAGGTGCAGACAATGAAATGGAGGGACTGCTACATCTTGCTTGTCAAAACTCTACTTGAAAATCTGTAAGACATGGCATTTTTTTTTTTTTAAGAAAAAAGTTAAAATAGGAAAGTGCAATGACTTTTCATGGAGCATAAGCTCTGCTGTAAAATAAAACTCTTGCATCTTTATTTCACATTTAACACAGAGGTGAAATATGATACGAAACTCTGAAAGAATGTTAGAGCGCATCTCTGGTCCTTTTCTCGTTGTGCACCACATGACTCTGTGCTATTTTTACAGGAACATGATTTGCCAAGTGGAAAAAAGTTTTTACGCGCTATAAAAAATACAGAGCTTTTATTAAACCAGCAATGATTTGTACATTGACCTGTTTTGCTCTCTGGATATTAATCACATGCATCTTGTTCATCTGCTCCAGTAAAGGAAAAAGCATGCTTTTTGTGAACTTCAAAGCTACTGAAAGTCTATGATGAGAACTGTAATCAGCCATGCTAATACCTGTTACCAGACCAGCCCTTGACCATCATGGTGCTTGCCCGGCAAGCTCGGGCAATGCCCACAGTGAACTCGTCACAGTAGCAGCTGCCAAGTGTCATCTCTTGGATTTGGAAATCAAGGTCCTGCTTAGCTGTGGGAACAGAGCTTTTCTAGGCAGGAACAAATCAGCTAAGCAGAGGAACCAGGTCCAATGGAACCTGCTGAAGCCATCTGAGAAAAGGATCGTGCATACCCTAAATGAACACCATAAAAGCCCATGGAATGCACTGTTCTTCGGATGTGAGCTACAAACTGAAGGGAAAGTATACCACCATAAACAAGGCTTCCCTCGGCCTCCCAGTTGAAATCTGGAAAATAGAATCAAATTCCATTTTTTTTTTCCTGACCACTCTCCATACTCAAGCATACATTTTCAGTCTCACCAATGAGTCCAGTTGAAGATGCACCATGATTTATGGAAAGCCGTTTTAGCATAAAGTTTACCAGAGACTACAAACACTCTGAATCCACTTCAGAATCATGTGAAGTTAGCTACTACTTATGGACCACATTTGTCAAGTGAGATAGAGGGTAAATAAAGAGAAACATGCTTCCAGAGCCTTACTTATTTTCAGTCTATGGCCAGACACTCTATGGCTACAGTGAAAACATAGGTATGACTGATCTATCTATCTCTGCCATTCTATCTTCTCCCTCTAATGTTGCCTAAATCCCAAAAGAAAAGAAATATAGGACTTCAAACTCTTTAAACACTAATACCCCCAGGTCTAGGCTCAGGAAGGAAGCCTCCATTTCAAGGCCCTCTGCTCCCACAATGATTTGGCTGTGTCCTGAACATCCCCATTGCGACCAGCTCTAATAACTCCCAGAAATACACCATCTACCCCCATGAACCAGCACACTGTAAAACTGTTGTTTTCACATTTCCCACAATACAATCCAGACAATAAATCTGGTTTCCGTTATCCGATTTTTAATAGTGGAAATGTGCTTATGATTTTTAAACTAACAGTGTCAGTCAGGAGGAAGGATAATATAGCAGGCAACAGACTCAGAAATGTCTGTCAAAAAGAAACTGCACCACACTGGCATGTTAAGATGCTGTAGAGGGGGAAAAAACTGCAAAGTGGAAAACAGGACCTTATCTGAAAGCAGTCACGTCAAGTAAACATTTGTAACCAGTTGACCTGGAGGGTCAAAGGTCGTGGCACCAACACTGCAGAAGAGAATGGAGACCATGGAGATTCTCTTCCAGGAAAGCGGTTTTAACATTTCCCCAAGAACAGACTTGTGGGATTTTGAAGCCTTCATTAATAAAAGGCCCGGTTCATTTTTCCCTCTCTTGGGGAATTACAAGTGATGGTGCACATAATGAAGAGTCTGCAAACAACACAAAATAACTGCTTGCAACCATACTGAGAAACTAGAAGTGAAGCGTGGGGCCCATTTTAAAAGACTGGAATATGATTTGGAAGAGAGAAAGGGCTCCTGCCTGGTCCAGCCACTCTTTCTCATTTTATGCTTTGACCCAAAGATTGGCATGATTTTAGAATATTCTGGCAATCTTTCAAGGTCGTGCTGAAATTTGGCTTCAAAATCATTTCCTACCCCAAAACTCTCCACCAACCAGACCTTCCTACATCAGCATTTATGTATATTTTATTGTTTATATCATCACAGAATACAAAATAGAAGTTCACTAAGTTGATATGCCATGTTTATTTTATGCATTCTAGGAAATACTATTCAATTTTATTGCCCTTCCTACAAGAACTCCTGAGGAAGAATTTAAACTACTTGTAATGGGAATATACCTCAGTGTAGGTTACCCTTCTAGTATGTAAGATGCCCTGGATTCTATCTCCAGCTAGTGTTATATATAATTTCCTTTCTTAGCTATAGTAAGTCACATACACATATATTATATATAAAATATATGTCACTTGTTATAATAATGGAAAGCGTACACAAGCAAATACTCTGAATGATAATACAGAAAATTATGACCTAAACATAAAGAAAATTTTAAAGATTAAAGCAATTCTAAGTGCATAAAATATAATTTTTCTAGTGACCAAAGGCACTTGTAGCCATGTTTTAGGCAGTTGATGAGCAAGGAAAGTCATTCTACAGAAATGCTTTCCTTTCCAAGGCAGACCAGTAAGAATGCTTTGCAGAATATAATCCTGAGTTTTCAGTGACATGAGCACTAAATTTCACACTATTTATTTTTATAGTGCCATCATCCTAATTAAGACATCTGACTAAACTGGTATGTTTAAATTTGCAATCTATTATTTTAAAAAAACAACACAAATATTGAGAAAAGTTGTATAGATATTTTTCAATCCAAGAGGGTTTTGACGACAATATAGGCAAATAGGCACTACCTGAGTCATAGGACACAAATAAAGCAAGAGAGCTCCACAGAAAAGCAGCAGGGTTTTCCTTCCAATTCTCTAGTTCTCAAAACAAAGGATCAAAGGGGCAACGAACTTAAAATTAATACCCATTCTACCCGAGTCACAAAGAGTGCATGTTAGGAAAAATTTCAGGATTATGATTAATGTTAAGAAAGTCTTATTAATTTAAATACACAAATAAACTGTGCACATGATTATGTATCCAGCAAACAAAAAATATTTGGGCGAAAGGTGAGCTCAGAGCACTGGAGAGCGAACCCATGCAGGCTCTACCCAGAATTACTGCATGACCTTTAAGCATCTATCTCATCTGCTCCTTCTCAAGTCTTTCAAATGAGAAAAGCAGGACATTCATTCCTGGCTGCCTCACAGGATGGTTATAAACATCAAATGAAACAATGAATATTTATGTACTTCATAAAGTATGAAATGCCGGCCCAAAATGAAGTGCTATTTTTACTGTGTGTGCTGAATGAGAAAGGAAAGTCTGAGGTTTGCAGCTAATTGTCTTTAACATATGAAACACATGTTGTAATAATTATGCTTTTGTGTGTCTTTCTTTTCTTTAGAATTATTAAATGATGGATACTATTGTTCTGAAAATCATTAAACTGAGATTTTTTCCACTGCTCACAACCACAAATATCTGTCCATCAAGCAAAACTGGATGTTGAACTCCCAAATGCTGTTGAGAGAAGCCAAAAGTCTGCAATGTTGCATGGAAGCCTTTAAAATATTTTGCCACTTCTAAGTGGTTCCCAGTTGTTTAAGAAAAATCATGAGCTTATTTTGAAACAACACAGAATAATTTTATTCTAATCCTCTATATAATTTCTCCTTGATTCTGGAAATTTCTCTGAAATTATATCAATGGAGAATTTCATTTTGTGGGATTATCTTTATCATTAGAAGTGATGTTTACTGGAATAAAAATGAATCACTAAGATGTCCATGGGGAAAATGTGTCTACCAGAATTGTCTTTCAGCCAGAATCATAGTGACATATACACCTCCCAGAAGGCAAGAGAAACAATGGAAATAATGAAAAACACATTAAAACTTTTAATGAATGCTGCCCAAAGTTGATGATAAAACTATGACTATTGAATGTTTGAACTCCCAGGATACATTACAAGTGAATAAATAACTACACTTACATTGCACAGTGTATGTTTGCTCAAATATTTTTCACTGATAACTGGTAATACAAATCAAAAATTTTGGAAAAGCACCAACTTAGACAACAAGAAAAGTTTTCAGCTTCATTGTGTTCTCTCTAGAAGGCACTTTAGCTCTTTGCACAACAGAATACTGCAGAGCAGTCTAAACAGAGGTAACATTAACTAACAACAAGGTGCTTGTAAATTGCCCATCCCTGCCTAACTTACTGAGGTAGAACAGAACAAAAGCTAGCCCTGTGCCATTCACTGGTAGATATGTCCATGGCTTTAGAAAGCTATGTTCTGTGGTCCTTCACTGAGAACACTCCAGAAATTCTGATGCAAGTGTTATTAAAGCACTTTTTCTTATTATATAAAAGTAAAAAGAAGATGATGATACTCGTCATTCTTCCTGCTTTCTCCAAGGCCAGTATGGTTCCCTCTAAAGAAACAGACAGCAAGCATCTACAGATGGCACAGCCTGCTGATAACCAGGAGTTCCTGGGCACTAACCTACGAAGACTTAGAATTGAGAACTGTTCCTACTGATTCATCACTTTAACCATTCGTGAACTGTGGAAGGGGGTTATTACCCTTTCTATAATTTTGTCCTCATTGCTTTCTAGACTCCTCTCTCCAGTTACTTACATTCTTATATTGAGCTCACCGCATTGATTCCTAGTGTAGCTATTGGGGTTATGCACAACTTGTAAGTATGTCAGATATGTGACATACTTCCTCTCTGAGCTGCAGAGTTCCAAAGATGATCATAGTGTTCTGTCATACAACTTTTAGAAAATGTTTTGATTACTCTATGGTTTGTCTACACTGAGTTGAGTTTTTCACCTACAACAATGTTTAAAAGAGATCTCTCCTTCATAGACTTCAGATCTGGGGATAAAGGTGCATGAACAAGCAATTATAACAAGAACTGTGCTAAGAATGATGGTGTGGGCATCCAGGGTATATAGAACACAGTCCTAACATAGTGAGTTAAAGTTTTTCTTAAAGAGACTGTTAAATTGTCCTAAATATGAGTAAGACTTGACCAGGCCAAGAAAGGTGACAACGTCCAGATAAGAAAGAGTCATTGGCACTATACAGAGCAGAGAAACATCTAAACATCTCAAGTCAGACCTAAACTGTGACACATTTGTGAGGAAAAATCATGACACTGTAAGCTGTGCGGCCTCCATGAATCGCCCACTCCCTGATACATGTGGCATTAGGTGCCCCCTGATGACTTAGTGAATCTTGGGTAGGATGAGAAGTATTTGTGAAGATTTGGGGCTGGGAAAATAAGAAATGGGTACACACCAAAGGACACTGTCATTCAAATGTTGTGATCTGCAGGCACATATCTGAATCAGAGAAAAAAGAAGAGCATCTTATCCCCCATTTTGCAGAGACTTCTCTGTCAGATTATGATTTTTTTTTAATTTTAGATAGTATTCATCTGTACCAGTCCTCCATCTTTTAAATCTGTGTTGTGCTTTTTTGTCCCCTCTAAATTCTTTAAACTGTACATTTTACTTTAAAGTCCTTGTCCTCTATGTTCAACATCTGGGTCACACACACAACAGTGTTTTCCTGATGACTCTTCTCTTGTGATTATGCATTACAATTCTGTCTTTAGACTCTGTAGTAAGTAATACCTCCACCCCTGAAATGGCTTGCTTTTCTCCAGTTGGATAGCTGGGGGGTCAGGGCTGAATTCTTTTACTAAAAGCATATGTAGATTCCAAAGAGGTCACTGCTTAGCTTCAGTGTACTTCTTGCTTCAAATGCCTTGAGGTCAGGCTCAAAAGATACTCCTTTGGGAGTCCGGGATGCTGAGAGTTCTCTGCCTTTCCTTCCAGTTCTCAAATGACAATACCATCAGGTATCCAGCAGCTGGGGGTGGGGCTGTGGGGAGGGCTGGTCAGGAGGCAATGACTCCACACTACAGCTTGGTCAGATTCCAACCCAGCAGGTTCACCAGCGTTTAGCTCAGAGAAGTCTGACAATGTGGTGTTTTGATGAGAATGACTCCCATTGGCTCATATTTGAATGCTTGCTTCCCAGTTGGTAGATGACTTAGGAAGGATTAGGAGGTGTGGCCTTGTTGGAGTAGGTGTGTCACTGAAGGTGAGCTTTGAGGTTCCAAAGTTCATGCCATTCCTTCTCTGTGTATATCTCAGTCTCTCACTCTTTCTCTTTCTCTGTCTCTCTGTGTGCGTGTGTCTCTTTCTCTGTCTCTGCACGTGTGTGTGTGTGTGTGTGTCCTGCCCATGTTGTCCCCTCCTAGCCCCCAGCCCTGTCCCCTACACCCCTACACTCCACTCTCCTCACCTCTGCCTCTCTGCCTGAACCCTCAGGATCAAGATAAGTGCTCTTAATTCCCGCCAGCACCACGCCACCACGTTCCCTACCATGATGGTCATGAAGGGATCCTCTGACACTGGAAGCCCCCAGTGAAATGTTCCCTTTTATAAGCTGTCTTGTTCACGGTGTCATCACAACCAATAGAACACAACGGCCAAGATGTTCCACCACTCAGAAAAGATTCTCTGCTGACTCTAAGAAAGATGCTATAAATCTGCATGAATATGATTGCTAAATAAATTTAACCTGGGTTCTTCAAAGTGCACATGAAACAAAGGGTTAGGGGATAGTACTTAACTCAAGACTATTACTAATTACTATTTACTAATTACTATTACTAATGGGATCAAACACAAATGACAGGAAGTCCCTGGACAGGCCTGGAAGTGATATTTGGAACAGTATAATGGCAGGGTGTAAATTTGGTTTTTCTTTTTTGCTTGTTTGACTTTTGCTCTTTGGCTACTGTTTTGGTGGTGGTGGTAGTGGTAGCGGGGTTTTGCGGGGAGGGGGGCTGCTTGCTGGTTTGTTTGTTTGTTTGTTGGAAATCAAAACATGACAGTATGTGGACCCATCAGTGGGCCTGTGGCAAAGCATGAAATGCTTGAGGCAGGACATCATAGTGAAGTACACTCTGGCAGCTCCAGGGAGAGAGCACACAGAAATATACAAATGTCTAGAACAGTAAAGAAACACATATGGTTGAAAGCAATTTAGTCTGTTAATGAGAGCATTAGAAACTGACCTAGCCAATTTGGTCACCCATCTTCCAGAAGATATATATATAGTCATGTGAACACATGCGCGCACGCACGCACACACACACACACACACACACACACACTGACTCACACTCATATATTTTTATGAGGCTCTGGTAATTAGAAGTTAGGGGTGCCTGCTGATAATGATAATCCCATCAGATATCTCTTAGGTACCACAGTGAGTTCTTTCAACCTCACTCAGCTCCTGCTTTGCTGCGTGCTCAGTAACAGTCCTACATAAGCTCTGTCCAAGCTCACGTACGCACCCCCTCACAAAAGCCTGTCTCAATTCCATCTGGTATGCACTTTCTTTTAGCCAGAGCTTCCTCGGGTAGGATTCCTTTGCAATCTGCTTTGTGTCTATATCCTACATGTAACTGGAAGTACGTAGGAACTAATCCTTCCTGGGGAAAGAGTAACCCATCAATGATGGAATTCAGTGAATCCATGCTCCCCACCTGCTCTACTGCATACAGAAAATCTTCAGGTATAATTCTTAGGTTGTCACGATGCAGTAGGAAACCAGTCCATGTAGCAGAGTATGATGAGTTAGGGTCTCCTTCTTTGTCTCTTCCTTCTGCCTCTTCCACGACTCTCTTGCTTTTTTATGATCCCATGGGTTGTACACCAAAATTTAAATAATAGGCTACTGGCCTTTAATCCTTTCTTTTAGGTGTGCTGTATGAAGAATTCAGGCTAAAGGCAATAATGATTATATTAACTAGCGTTGTTGATATTTTATTCTAGTTTTTCAGGTCAGAAAACTAATGCAGGAAAACACTGCCTGAGATTCCTCCTCAGTAAACTCTTGCCAGTAGGGTTGTAGATATTGACTCACTGACACTTTCCTTTTCTGACAAGATAAGAAAAAGAAAGGAAAAAACATGTAGCTACGTAAACAGACGTTTCCAGTTTGTTATATTAACAGATCTAACACTGATTTGAATGCATTGTCAAGTACAGTTTTAAATTACCCATTACTCATTATCATCTCATTAATTCTAGTAGTTGAATTATTTATTTATTTATAACTGTCATCATTGGAGACATTCACATTGATTTCTAGAATTTTTTGTTTTGAATAATGGGCATTCTGGGGACAGAACAGTGAGCTGGCAAGCGTCTTCTTGGGTGTCTTCAGGGTATACATTAGCTGCTTCTCGCAGGCTTCAGCACTTTAAAGATTATCTTAACAATGAATCTCCAAATCACGAAAACATGGAAAATGAAGAATTGAATAAACATGAGATGTTGTTTGCATTTCTTCTTGAGATTCTGAATTTTTGTCTTTGTGCCACATGCCGGACACCCAGACTGAAATGCATTTCCCAAGTCACCATCCATAATTGGTTCTCCTTATTGATTTAACAAACTCTGGACCCCAGAATCCACATCTACTAACAGTGCCTCCTAGGTATTTGTACTGGAGCAATCCTCAGAAGGATTCTTTCAGCCAGGAGTTATGAAGACAAAATAACTTGAGAATCACTGGATATTTGTCTGGAATAATAGTTTATGAATTAGTTAATGTTATTAAAATACAGTAGATTATATAGTCTGGAGCTGTTGTTAATTTTTTACTCAGATTTACTTCAGGGAATGGATGAAATGCTTGCCAGGAATAGTTAGCTTCACTGTTTTCATTGCGCCTCTGTTACAGTTTGCTCCATACAATATTCCTCCTTGGGTGCCATGTCCCCTGCATGTTACAGACTTCTGTTTTTAATGATTGCTTTCTGATATCAGAGCCTGTAATGTAAATGGCATCTTTTCTAATAGTTTAGTTAAACATGGCGTTTATCTCTAAATTTATAGCTTCTATCAGCTAATGGATGCTAACATTTTAGGATTTCCTAACCTTTAACTGAGGTGTTCTATAAGATGTCAGGCAACTGCAAAGCAGTGGTACCTCCTCCAAGCATACTGTCTCACCCAATACATCCTTTCCTTTGTGTGACCGATGGTCTCTTTGGATCCTTACATTGGCAAGTGGCCTGCTCTATACCATGGGAGCAGGTTGAGTTTTGGAGTAAAACAGACAGAACTGAGTTCGTAATTACATTTTGGAAGGAAAAAATGGAATTTAGTATACATGATATACATTTAGTAAATTTGAGTGTTTGAGGAATTTCCAGTACTCAGAAATAATGGTTAAAATGAACATTAAACTCAAAAGGTATTTACACTATTTGTAAAGGGGAAAGGAGGGTAAAGAGATCATTTCCTGTAAAATAATTAAAAAAATGGTAAATGTTATAATGTGTTATAATGAAAAACAAAATTACAGAAGTATAAATGATCAGTAAGATTTTTAAATCTATAAGTGAATGACTAATAATATGGCACTGAACTAATGAACATGTTTGATTCTTATTGAAAGTCTATCACTAATAAGTAATTAAAATACAGGCCCATGTCCTACATACTGACAAATCCTTGTAAAGCATTTTTTACTACAAATGTCTTAAAAGAATGTTTTTGGCCAATAAATTCAAATTTTTAAGCATTCCCAAGGAAATCATTAGTTAATTATATTAAACCTTAGCTACAGTAACTTCTTTTATTGCTATACTTATAATTGAAAAAAATAGAATCTGTTTGTAATTTTATGCAACAAAATACTATGCAGCCACTAAAAAGAATAAATAAGATATATGAATATTATCGACTAAATCTATATGTTGTTAAATTCTAAAATGTCATCTATAAATTAATATAATCATAGAACAAAACTACATAGATATATTTTAAGTGCATATGAATTAATTCCAAAACAATAGAGGTTGTATCTATGTGATAAAATTTTGTGATATTGAAGTTTTCTTTGCCTGTGTTTTTGTTACTGCAACCCTAGATAGTTCATGAAATTTATTAATATAAAAATGTAAGTGATAATGCTGATGAAATTCCTAGCAGAGGAGAAACATTGTACAGGCTAACTGAGGAAATGTAGATTAATTTCTGGACTAATTCCTATTCTGTTAGAGTTTACAAATAACAATAACTTCTTGCTTCTCCTGAAATATAAATGTGATTCCAACCAAAGAAGATACTTTCTAACAAATGCTGTATGGAGGAGGCTTCCCGTTTAAAACAAGAGTCAATTTAGCAGAACCTGATGGTACATTTCTGAATTTTCCATAAATGTATTTGGAAATCCCCTAAGAGATGCAAATATGTATAGCATATCTAAAATCCTCTACAAAAAAAAAAAAAACTACTTCCTTACTTATTAAAGCACTCAAATTCAAAAAAGAAATGAGTAATTTCCATGCCATATATTCCTGAAAATATATTTTTGGGTCTACCTTTCCATTTTGAAATTTTACCTAAGTGCCATGGGCTGGGCCACAGTACAGTGGCTGAGTGCAGAGGTCTGGGCTTCCACATGCAACGTGCAACATTTCACGCTCATGTGCTGGCGTCGTGGCAGTAGTATGGTAATTTTTCAGATAATTAGGAAGGGAGAAAAGCAAATTCCTAAGACCTTGAATAATTTCTTCATTCAAAAATAAAGGACAGTCATTGTCTCCCTAGCCAAAAGCCAAATTTTTAACTACAATTGTGCATCATTAGGGATGAGAGAGAAGGCCACAGTGCAGCCTCCGGAGCTTAAGCAGCAATGACGATTGCTGTAATGTGCTTTCAATTTCGCTAGCTAATTTGGGTACATTAATCATAATCAACTCTCTTTAATCAGAAATTGGGATTTCCTGAGGACTTTTCATTAATTGCAAACTAGAGTAGTAGGCAAATTATTCTTCACTGTAGATCACAGTACCTCTTTTGAGGTTATGCTCATATATCCCACTGAATTAAGTTCAAATAGAACTGGTATTGAATCTTGCCGTCTTAACACCACACGGCACCTGTTAGCTCATTGATGCTAACAGTATATACGTAGCCTTAGAATGGCTTGCCATGAAATGGCTAAGCTAATGAGTGGCTCTCAACTTCCACAGACATACCTTGGGGCATGGAGCTGATGTTTTATTCAGCATTGAAGTAGTTAAGCCAGCTTCGAAATCCTCCGTACTGTGTGATGGATGCTGGTGACATGAAATCAAATTACAGCCCTTTCTAAGATTTCATGTTCAGCCTTCCTAATTCTGCCATTGTAATGAAAGTGAAGTAGGACTGTGTGCAGATGTTTTGATAACACTGAACGTGTCATCAGCTACGCTCTCGAAACAGCAGCCTTTCAAGTGACATGGGCATTTTACGTGAAAACTTCTCACCACACTTACTGTGATTTGACTACATGTTTGAACCTGCTTATCACAGGTGGATAATTTCCAGAAAGAAAAAAAAAATCATCCTAATGCAATTACTTGACTCAAAAAATGTCTCTGTTGGCCATTACAGCAGATTGGCCACTCTTTCCAGTGTTCAGTAATTCCTGCTGTTTCTGTTTCAAAGTGGTCTTGTGGACCCATGATTTCCAGCGTTTCTCTTTACTTTCATTGGGGCTTTCTTGAAAACCAGTGAGATGGAAAAGAACTGGGGTGACACTGAAGGGCCAAAATCCATTTCAAGTTTTGAGGCTGCTGCGCACATCATTGCCAAGGTCCCCTGGTTCTCTAGCGAAGCTGCTTCTCCGACTATAAGATTAAGCAGTGATGGTAATTAGTAATTATGTCATCACTGTTAATATGAAAATAACAGTAAACAACCAGCATTTATTGGGTGCTCGCCATATGTTGCACAGTAAGTTGGGCACTTTTCCCTGTAAGATTTCTCTTCTTCTCCGGTCTTCACCCAGTAAAAATCACTTCTCTATTTATTGATCAGGTCGTTGAGGTACAGAAAGCTCTAGAAATACGTCCGAGCTTTCATAGCTGACCAAGGGCAGGACCTGAAAAGTAACAAATACCTGAATTAGGAATAAAGGATATTGAAATAGCCTCTTAGTTCTAAAATCAAGGTTAAAATGGGAACCCCCCACTCAAATGTAAGCATGTGGAGGTAAAGGCTTGCTGTAAATAAATGCATTTCCTAAATGTGGGACTTAAGAAACAAGCATATTATCTGTGTTTCTAAAAATCATTCCCCATTAGGATGTTTTTAGAATGTTGCCTAGTAAACTTTGGTTTGCTAGCTTTCTGCACAAGCACAACTCCTACTTGAAAGGACCACCTGGAATTTTTATACAAAATGCCATGCAGTATAATATTACTTTTCCTTAATGTTCAATTAACCATGATTCTCTTTTAAATTACAGTCAATCACGATGGCTCTCTCTGCCTTTTTCAGCTGTGCAACTAAAATCTTCGATGGAGATACAATTTCCTCATTTAAAGGCAGCAACAATGAAACTGCCTGTGTTCATTCCAACTTCATTAGGGCATGCCTGCTAAGTGATTACCCTGAGCCAAGACAATTCATGCTAATCCTGGATAGCATCCACTTAGAAGTCTCCGAATTAGAATGCATTGCAGAGCTCAGTTTAAGATTTGCATTTCTTGGGTCAGCGAGACCATGCCATCCATTCCTTCCTCCAGAACAATGAACTACTGATATGTTTGGTTTGGGTTTTTTATTCACGTTGGAGCTTTTGGTTGTTGCTTCTCCTCCTTTGTTAACTCTTCTGTGCCATTTATTCAAAGACTTCAGTTTTGTGTCTCCTCCTCCTAACACCCCTTCATCATTGTCCCACTAAAACCCATACAATAAGATGATCACAGTGCAGTTGGTGCCTTTGGACAGCCCTCCCTATTGTGCTTTAAATCATACTGTAGCCTGATTCATTCTGTACCTGTGTAGCCTATGTCTGCATGCAATAGAATGTTCTTTTTTTTTTTTTTTTTCAGGCAACTTTACATACCCAAAAGCAACCTGTATTTTGGTAATTGTAGGCTGGTCTTATGACCAGTTGTGCATCATGCTATGGTCCAGGCTGTTCTCATCTCCTTGCTTAGAGTTGTATATATATTATTTCTCAGGCCTAGTTTCTACTTATAGCAGTAGAGGGAAAATGAACCAAGCCATACAGCACAGACAAATTCTATGCAATGGTTTTAACCATGTCTGTTATTTTCCTCTGGGCCAATGAAAGACGTGTGAAGACACTTAACCTCAGACAAGAATGGAAATGTTTTTCACCCCTGGGAAGCCAGGACAAGGGGATGGATATGGGAAATCACTGAAAAGGACTGAAGAGTTGTGACTTAGCCAAACACCATGGCATTAAAAAAAATTGTAAGCATAGCACAGTGAAACCACCAAACTCAATCACTCTGTGGGTAGAAAGAATAGTTTATTGGCTGCCAGGCTGCCTCAGAGAGTAGAGACAGCACCCAATGGGAAAAATATTGTCAGTTTTGTTGGAAGAGATAGTAGTGAGAGTTGGCATGAGGCCAGAACAGCCTGGGAGTTAGTATGAGGACTTCAAACTGCTGTAAGCTGTCTGGGTTAACCAGGAACTAGGTACAATTTACTCAAGGCAGTTGACCATTGTGGCAAATAAGGGAAATAATGGCTTTCCACATTGTGGGGTTTCTAAGGAATGCTAAGTTGAAGCTTCTGTCTACCTGATAACAATCCTTCTGCTTTCCCAGGAAGAATCCATCCTGGGTTAGGCCTGGGTTGTTATCTTAGGGCATTATCAGTACTCTTGCCATTTTGGAAGCCAGTTGTAACCCAACCACATCCACTCATCTTTATCCAACATCCAATAGGGATTTGTACTTAAGACATGTCTGAAAAACCAAGTTATCTGGTATTGCTAGCAGTATATCAACACTCCTCTGTTTGGAGAGGCAGACTCTAACCCACATCAAACAGCCAAAGATCGGAAAGACAGGATGAGGAACCATTCACTTCAACTGACTGGCACATTCACTGGCTCCCAAACAAAGATATGAATGCAAAGATGGACTTTCGGTTAGTAGCAACCTGCTGGAGTTAGGGCTGTAGTTTGGACAGAGGCACACACCGTAGCCTTAGAAATGTGATGCATCCACGTGTGATACTTTTTTTCACTAAACAACTGCAACGATCCCACCTTTCCCCCTTCATTCTTTGCAATAGGACTCTATCACTCCCTCTGCCTCCCATTAAGGGGCAGAGTCTATTTCTATTCTCCTTGAATCTCTAGGACATCCTTGTGACTTACTTGGCCAGTATGGTGTGATAGACACAACTATGTGTGATTTGGGCCTATGGGTTTTTTTATTTAATATTTATTTAAATTTTTATATTTTCATTTTACATACCAACCACAGTTCCCCATCCCTCCCCTTCTCCCTACTCTGCCATGTCCTCCCCTCACCCCCATCCACTCCTCAAAGGGGGAAAGGCCTCCCTTGGGGAGTCAATACAGGTTGGCATACCAAGTTGGGGCAAGACCAAGCCCCTCCCCCCTGCATCAAGGCTGGACAAGGTGTCCCACCATAGGGAATGGGCTCTAAAAAGCCAGTCAATGTACTCAAGATAAGTCCTGGTCTCACTGCCAGGAGCACCACAAACAGATCAAGCCACATAACTGTCACCCACATTCCTCGTTAGGTCCCCTGTGGGTTCCCCAGCTATCAGTCCAGAGTCCGTGCGCTTATCTCAGGACCACTATCTCTGTGGTTTTCCCCATCATGATCTTGACCACCCCTGGCTCCTATGGTCCCTCCTCCCTCTCTTCATCTGAACTCCGGGAGCTTGTGGACCTATGTTTTAAAAGGCATTTAAATTTAAGCCTTTCCCCCCTTCTTAATTGACCTTCAATGCAAAGAAACTCAGGCAAGGCAACAGAATGAGGAAGGAGCACATGAAGGAAGGTAAGACACACCCTAATAGCATATACCACCAAAGCATCATCACTCAGATACAGGAGATAGACTGTGGTAGATCCTGGAACCTCAGAAGGTCCACTCATCCAAAGGCAAAGTATCCACCAAGAACTCTCCTTGAATTCCTAAGACACTGCAGTAAGGGTAGTAAATCAGTTGCTTTAAGCCACTAAATTTGGGGGCAATGTCTTTGTTTTCTTTTGTTCTTCTCTTATACATTACACCCCAACCATGCTTTCCCCTCCCTCTACTCCTACCAACAGCCCCACGCCTCCCCTCTTCCCCAGATCCACTCCTCCTCCATTTCTCTTCAAAAAAAAAAAAAAAGAGCAGGCCTCCCAGGGATATCCACTAAACATGGCACAACAAGTTATAATAAGACTAGGCACAAATCCTCATATCAAGGCTGGACAAGGCAACCCGATAGGAGGAAAAGGGTCCCAAGAGCAGGCAAAAGAGTCAGAGAGAGGCCCCACTCCCACTGTTAGGAGTCCCATAAGAATACTCAGCTAAACAATCATAAAGTATATGCAGAGGACCTAGCTCAGACCCATACTTCAGTCTCTGTCAGCCCCTATATGAACCTTGTTTAGTCGATTCTGTGGGCCATGTTCTCACGGTGTCTTCAACCCTTCTGGCTCCTCCAATCCTTCCCACCCTTTTCTGCAGGAGTCCCCTAGCTCTGCCTGGTGTTTTGCTGTGAGTCTTTGAATCTGCTCCCATCTGTTGCTTGCATGATGCCTCTCTGATGACAACTGGGCTAAGCAATTGTCTGTCTGTGAGTATAGCAGAATATCATTAGCAATCATTTCATTGAATTTTTTTCCTCAGTTATGTTTGGTTCTATGCTGGGTCTCTGGCTATCCACTCAGTGTCAAGTATGGGCTCCCTCTCATGATGTGGGCCTCAACTTGGATCAGTCATTAGTTGACAACTCCCACAAATTCTGCACCACCATTACCCTAGCACTGCATGAGGTTTCCACATCATCTCATTCCCAATGCCCACCAGTTCCAGTTGTCTCTCAAAGTACTCTCTCCACTCCCACTCCCACTGCCCCACCTGATCCCTCTTCTTCCCATCCCCACCTGATTCCAGTCCACTTGCAAAGTCTATTCTATTTCTCTTTCCCAGGGAAATCCATGCATCCCCTTTGAGTTCTCTTTGTTACTTAGCCACTCTGGGCCTGTGGATTGTAGCATGATTAGCCTTTACTGAACAGCTAATGTCCACTTATAAGTGAGTACATACCATGTTTCTCTTTCTGGGTCTGGGTTACCTCACTCAGAATGATTTTTCTCTAGTTCCATCCATTTGCCTGCAAATTTCATGATGTCATTGCTTTTAATAGCTGAGTAATACTCCATTATGTAAATATACCATATTTTCTTTATTCATTATTCAGTTGAGGGACATCTAGGTTGTTTCAAGTTTCTGGCTATTATGAATAAAGCTGCTATGAACATAGTTGAGCAAGTGTCCTTGTGGTAGGATGAAGTGTCCTTTGAGTATATGCCCAAAAGTGGTATAACTGTGTAGCTAGAGTTTTCTCCAGTCCTGCCCAGCGCCACGGACCCCACAACTGCTTATAAAATAATCATTCAGAAGTTCATATTAATTAAACGGCTCAGCCATTAGCTCAGGCCTACCACTGTCTAGCCCTTACACTTAAACTCAGCCCATTTCTATTAATCTATACCTTGCCATGTGGCTTGTGGCTTACCGGTATCTTACATCATGCTACTCATCACTGCAGCTGGCAGCATCTCCTGACTCAGCCTTCTTCCACCCAGCATTCTCCTCTCTCCTCGTCCCGCCTACACTATCCTTCCTGCCTGGCTACTGGCCAATCACCATTTTTATTTATCAATCAGTCATAGCAACATATATTCACAGCACACAGGACATCCCACAGTATAACTGGGTCTTGAGGTAAATTGATTGATTTTTTTGTAATATTTTGTTAAGTCTTTGAGAATTTCATACACTTTATTCTGATCATATTAACCCCATACTTTTTCCCAACTCTTCCCATGACCATTCCACTCCCTAACCCCAACTCTATGCTCCTTTTTTTTTTTTTTTTTTTTAGATAACCCATAAAATTTGTGTGGCCCATAGACTCCCAGGTGTGGGGCCCTCTACTGGAGTATAGTTGTCCAACCAAAGGTCACAGCCTTACAAAGTACCTGACTCTTCTCCTCCAGAAGCCATCAATTGACTGAAGCCCCTCAATTAGGGGAGGGGGTTCAGGAACCCTTTCTTTGAGAAATATAGCAAAAAGTAACTAAAAGAATGGCTAAAAACTTCTGCTAAAAGTACTGTGGGAAAAATCTGCAATGAAAACTCTAAAATACATGGGCTGTAATCATTTTATGAATCACTGTTACAAAATTGGTACATCGTGAACATTCTGTATCAACATCTAAAGAAAATAAACACTGAACTTTCAAACAAAGGGAAAGCGACCTCCCAGTAGGCCTTGTCTAAACTCGAATATCTGGGTATAAATATTGTTCGATTTAATGTTGTTAGAAAAGTCATCAAGATGTCAGAGCAGCTAAACATTAATAAGTGTGATAAAAAATGATAGGCTTAAGTATCTTATGTCTCTGTTCACATAAACAGTCTCTGTACTGTTCTTGAAAATCTCCAATTTCTATAAACATTCAGCTCGTGTAAAGAGTAATCAGTGAGTAAGTAAATTAAGAAGGCTAAGTTTCTGGCAAAATTCAACTAGCTAATTTTTAAAGGTTCACAGAATAATATGAATGTAAACTGATGTTCTTAAAGGTGCAATTTCAAATCCATCAGGGTAAATCCTCTTTTTAGAAGTACTTTTTAATCTTCCATTTTAGGGGGATTTTGAAAAGCTTCCATTTTTATGTCAAAGTTCCTTGAAAGGTGATGTAATGAGTACAAGAATAAACACATTTGAAGTTTAAATTCAATTTCACCTAAATATATTACAGAGTAAGTATGTCACATCCACTACTGAGGGATACATGATGCTTCTTTGGAAATGTAAACGTTTCTACTTTAGCAGATCTAATCTGATTATCCATCATCAGTGAGTCAAAAAAAAAAGAATATTTCAGAAAGCATCCAACAATCATCAAAAGTGACGGAAAAGATGCTTTGGATTTTACATTCTGACTATAGCATTAACAAGGGGAGATCATTTTAATTAAGTTTATTTTCATTTTACATTATATCGTCTAATGCTTTATTTTTGTGAGGAGTTTGTACCCATGACATGTTTAAGAGGTTCTCTCTACCTGGGGATCATCCCTCTTGCAGGAAAACACCAGAGATGACTATTAGGGGACTCATGGCTTAGCCAGAGGCATCCCATGTTTGGTTGATAGGGCTCAACTGTATACAGTGTTGCTGTGCCCTGGCTTCTCCGTTTGAGCACTATAGACAGTTCAAAGCCTTATTCAGAAAGTCCCACTCATCCTCAGAGAAGGTGCACAAGGCTAGCCTAAAAGCCACTACTCCGGCAAGCTACAGATAGTTCCAGCACACTGTGGGAAGTTCATCACAGCATCCATAAGCCACTATTTCAGCTTTCAATATCTCTCCTTTTAAATGGCATGTGGCTATCTAGCTCTCATCCTTTATTAGGCTCCCTTTGGTAGCAAAATAGGTGAGCTGTCCTGAATGAATACATTTTCATTCACAACCGTTTTGTCACATTTGCTGACTTAGTGATAATAGATAATCTCAAGTATGCACTCATTATCTTCAGACGGCTCATTTACTGTGAAAGTTGTAAATTTTGCTATACCTGGTTCTTCCGACATTCAGGCATGCAGCACATCCAACTTCCTTGCTCCTTGTGAGGTACAGCCAGGTGAATGACTTTCACCATAAATGTGAGACATGCATGCAGTGTTATGGAGCAGAAATTATATTATCCATATACAATTTGCCATACTGCCTTCCTAACTGAGAAATCACAAAAGCAGATGTTGAAATGAGGCCTTCACCAACCTCTAAGTGGTCAAAATAGACAGAATCCTTCAGTCAACAAAGATGGATCTATAACAGTTACATTTGATGTCTCTGGGGTTGGGGTTGCTTCGTGTAGTTTCATCCAGCCCACAACAGCTTGCTCATATGAGCACAGCATTCACAATACATATTGTGGAACATTTGTACAGAAGCATCCGTGGTGGTATATTATGTTTAGGATAGAAGACACAAAGTAGAAGCTTGGACATCCATAAAGTACCTCACTTTTACTTTTTTAAAACATCCCTCTCCAATGCAGTACAGCAAACATCCACCAGGTCAAGGCAGAGGGAAAGAGAATGCGGTGTGAACAGAGGGGAAAATTGACTTTGTTAGACTCAGAACAGACAGAAACCTCACAAGCTGAGAGGAGAAGCAATCTCTGACAACTGAGTGACCAAAGCTGTATTTAGAAGAAAACCACGAAGGGAAGCTGAGCATCTAAAGCCACTAGAGAAATGTGGCATTCAAGTATGGAAAGCAGTGAAGGAGAATGCCTCAGGATGAAGATGTGAACCAACACACCAAAAGAGCAGCTGTTCAAAGAGGACCAGAAGTAAAATCGAGAAAATAGATTTCTATCTCAATCAAATAGAAATCTGATTAAAATCCTAAGAGACACAATGATAATTATTATCTATAATTAGGTTTCATTTAATCACATAATATAGGATTAGGTTTCATTTCAACATATGATGCAGGATTGATTTTACCACCATTAAAATGAAGAGTACACACTTAAAGAAAGGATTTAGTTACCAAAAGTACTGTCAGGTCTCCATCTTGGCCCAACGTTAACAAACCAGAGAAACAGGACCAGCCATAGCATCCTACTCTGCCCCGTCTTGATGCCATTAGGTGGTGCATCTCACAGAGTGCAGGGCCTCCTAAGTACTTGAGGATTCTAGGACGGAAAAATCTCATTAAGGAAAAATTCCTAAGAAGGAGTCTTGGTTCAAGGTAGGTATGTGTGCATGCATGCGTGTGTGCGTGCATGTGTGTGTGTGTGTGTGCATGTGTGTGTGTGCGTGCATGTGTGTGTACTCACAAGTCTTGTATGTCATCTAGTGTTTAATGTTGTGTTGCTATATATGCTATTAGCCTCAATGCTCTGTATTCATTTGAAATTACAGATTGTATTTATAAAACGCAGTACGGTAGTATAAAGAAGTAGTTTTAGTGAACTCTCCACTTTTAAAAAAAAAGCATTAGAATTCTGTTGCATAAGCTGTTAAAAATCAGAGACTAACAGGACAGACTGAAGCACCAGGGGAAGTTAGAGAGTAGCAGATAAATATGATCAAAATACACTGTAAAAAATGTATGAAATTTATAAAGAATGAATAAAAAGTGTTACTAAAACATTTTAAAACAACCAAGGCTTATCTAGCAGATGACGACCACCATTCCTGTTGTTCATAATAATTTCTACTTCTTGTTGACTGTTACTCTGTCCATGCTTAGATGTCTAAAAAGGCCAGGCTGAAATGTAAAGATTATGAAAAACAAGGACTGTATTCTCGGTATGACACATTTAGAGAAGACAATCTCCCAGACCGTGTCCCTTCTTCTTAGCCAGTTCCAATCACTGCAATAGATGTCTCTGTGTCCTGGGCTTATTTCTATTTTCTCATAGCTTTTCATTCTTGTCTCTGTCTAGAACTAGTTTTTAAGCATCTGTTTCAGGACATCCTGGTGATGGATAGTGATGGATATTCAATGATAGTCCCAGACCACAGAAATTTTAGAAATGGGTGAAAAGAATTTTGACTACCTGGAAAATGTAAGGATCAGGATTCCTTAACTGTTCTCAAAACCATTAAAAAAAAAAAAAAACTATAAATCTGCTGAGATCTCTGGAGTCCATGACCAGCAGAGAAAAGTATCCACATTAGTTGTATTTCCAGGACTCCCATACACTGTGTGGGTGGTATATAAGGAAGATGTCAATACAAGCAATAGAAGGTGTCCTGCCTATAGATGACAGTGAGTTTTACCTCCCAAACATTACTAATAGAAATGCCTTTATTTCTATTTAGTTATGCGGGTGCGGGGAGGGCATGGTATTGGATGCTTTTCAGAACAGCTTTCCACAACTAACAACAAAATGGGGAGGTATGCTTTTGTCAACAAAAATAAAGACAGTGGAAAATAACAACTTTCAAGCAAGACTAATGTAAGTTTTATCCAAAAAAGGAGTAGGACCGGGCGGTGGTGGCGCACGCCTTTAATCCCAGCACTCAGGAGGCAGAGGCAGGCAGATCTCTGTGAGTTCCAGGCCAGTCTGGGCTACCAAGTGAGTTCCAGGAAAGGTGCAAAGCTACACAGAGAAACCCTGTCTCAAAAAAAAAAAAAATAGAGTAGGAAGGACTAATCATTTCATGTCAATGAAATGTATTCTGATTCTAATATAAAATGTCTAATATTCAACTTTCAAGGTGTGCAGAACACTTCACTATTATCTGAGGCAGTTTATTTTTAAACAAGTGATAAACTCAAGATGCAGAGAGAACAAACACAGAGTCTCACAGATTACAAAAAAAAGCATGGTCATAAAGAGCTTATAGATATTATCATAAATAGAGTTGGAGGGTGTTGAAATCTACTAAGCATCACCTAATATTACTTAATTTATATTTGTATTAATATCAGCTCAGATTTTCATGTTTGTGCCAAACATAGACAATTGTGGTAAGTATAAAAAAATTGAAAGAAATCAAGAAAAGAAAAGGTACAAGGACTCTGTATGAACTGAATAGTTAGTGTTCAGAAAAAGAGATTTATCAGAGCCAAACAGAGGACTTCCAGGGAAATGGAACAGAAAACCTTAACCTGTGTTATTTTAGTAAATAAGAAGAGAGTAAACATGTAGAATACATGAGATGAGGATACGCAGAATGTAGACTAAGACTGTTCGATAATGGGGGTGAAAAAATAAAAATAACCTACCCTTCAGACAAGGAATTTCCCTGGCCATAGGATGCTTATCTCAAGTGGCCAACTAAATATCTGAATACCTTGTCAACTGTAAACAACATTTTTGTTGAGTCCTTACTAAGACCTAGGATTGAACTTAGGGTAATACAAGAACCATTGAGCAGCTACCCTTCATGTACATGGAGTTCGTTAACATCACCCTTTCACATACAAGCAACACTAAATGGACTCAGCAGGTGGCATACACACACACACACACACACACACACAGAGGATAAGAGGTCACAATTTAGGAGGAGGAGGTGGACACGTGGAAGGAGTTGGGGAGATGACAGGAAGGTGTGGAAACTATGTTAATATCATATTTACATAACATTCTCAAAAATTGAAAATTTTAAATTAAAAAAGTTAAAAAAATTAAACAAGTGACAATTTTTTAAAGATGCTTTCAGAGGATGAAGAGATGGCTCAGTCAGTGGTTAAGAACACTCGCTATTCTTGAAGAGGACCCAGGTTCAGTTCCCAGTACCAACACAGCAGCTTACAGCCAATTCCAGGGGATCCAGCACCTCTTCTGGCCTCGATGGATACCAGGTATGCACACAATATACTTACATACATGACGCAAAACACTCAAACACATAAAATAAAAATAAATGAGAGTTTTTAAGCACAGTTTTGAATCTTCAGGGTAAACGTGGTACTTTTATAATTTTTATTATGGTAGCCATACAAAAAAGGTGGGGCTATTGTGGAACAAAAAGATCATATATTGGTGAAATTATTAAGGCCACTCCATGTAGTTAAAAGGAGATTTATTTAATGGCGTAACTTAAAAATGAAGGAATAGGTAGGTTGAGGGTTCTGGGAAAGACGCAGCAGTAGTCCGGCGATGTTCTCTGGAGAACTCTCCTCGGTCCACCTCTAGAGTCTGGGCTCCCAGCAGCAAGAGAGCACAGCACGGCACGTCCAGATCTCGGGTCTTCAGGGCCCTCCCTTGGCCCTGCCTTGTGGGTGTGCTAGTTACCAAAACCTCAATGGGGGTTGGAACTTCCAGACCAAAGCTGAAATGGTTACCCACTACAATCATAAAATGATGAAATCAAATTAGTGCTATCCCAACATAATTTTCTCTTAAATTCAGACATTAAGTATAATTTTCAGAGCAACTAAGAAATAGGAAAATAGGTTAATAGTATAGTAAAAGTACAACAAAATAAAAATGTTATATGAAAAAATGTTTATTTTTAAGGAAAAATCAAGAAACCAATAAGCATAATTCAAACAAATAAACAAGTACCAAGACAGTGGACACTAATCCAACTTTACTAGGGATATGAAAGCAAATGGCTGAAACAAAACATAGAGACTGCCAAGAAAAAGGGAGAGGAAATGAACAGCTACTCACTAGTTATGGAGTTTCAGAGTATCAAAGGATAGGAAAGAAGAACTTCTGAGACTGCCGTGCAAAAGAGAGCCCAAGAGGCTACGTCCGTAGGAGATGACAGACTTCATGAGGCAGGCAGAAGGTCATATTACAGTGAAAAAAGAAGCAATTTACTAAGAGTGTAAACATTCACAAACTTTCAGAAAAAAAACATCTTGAAGAACAAAAACAGCAATATTTAATGGAGAACTGGGCTATTCAACAAAATAGTAGATAATTTCAATGCAAAATTCTCAACCATTTTAGAACAACCTAGAAGAATTGCAGTAAGTGAATAACTTGAACAATGCTATGAAATAATTCAATCTACAGAATTCTATCCAACATTACCCACAACAGCATCTAAGTGTACATGCTCATTATTGTTATAATAGCTGAGAAAAACAAATGAAGGAAACACATATACTTGGGGCTCAAGGTCTCAGGGTTTTTACTTCCTTGCTGGCTGGCTCCATTTAGAGCTATGTGAAGACATAAACATCATGCTAACCAGGTACATTAAAGGAGGAAGGCTCAACTCATGGTACTCAGTTGGAATAGCCAGAAAGTCAATGCAAGAGGAAAAAAGCATAAATGGTGGGAGAAACAGAGGCTTCAGGCACACAGTTTCCTCAGAAGCAAACTCCAATGACCCATGTCCTCTAGTTATCCGACTTCCTAAAAGCTCACTCAGCTGTGAGCTCACTCAGTGGGTTAGCCCACCCTTCATGATCCAGTCACATCTTAATGGTGTTACCAGTTGGGAATCTAGCCTTCAACTCATGTAAGTCATTTACAGGAACACTTACCACCCAATCATAAAGACTTCTGATTCTCTGTTGCCATAATCAGGCCTTGATAAATTTAAAATGATTGAAATATATAAAACCAGGATGACATGAAGTTATAAATCAATAATGGGAAAATCTGGGAGATTCCAAAAACTATAAAAATTGAACAATATCATCTTAAACAAAAAGAGTCAAACAAAGAAAATTTCATAGAAAACTTGAAAACACTTTGATATAACTAAAAACAATTGAGATATATAAAACTAAAACATATGGATGCTGCTACTATAATATTCAAAGGAGGGTTGTTGTTACAAATGCCTGTTCTTTAAAGGGAATGAAAAAAGAAAGAGCCCATAGTAACCAAATTGACACCAAAGCCAAGGAAGGGATTTATAACAATTACAACAGATACAAATGAATTAATAAAAAGTTGAGTCAACAAAACACATTCCTGAGTACAAGGCAAAACCCAAGTTTTTCACATTCCGCTAATGTCCATGTCATGTGCATGCCTTTAACATGTGACCTGAGAACACCTACCAAGACTTTAGAGCATTACAGAGAAGAGCAGCCTGATTCAATGAAAGAATGTTCTCAATACTTCCTTTTTTCCCACTTATGGAAAAAGTGAGGTGATAGAACTGTTATAAAGAAAATCACAAGACGACAGCCCAAGTGACTCTAAAATTTAGCAAGCAAAGCCTATCCTATGAATGGTGCCATGGATAAGTCCAAGCTTCACCAATCAACTGTCTACGGCATGACACTTCCTGTGAAATCACTGAAGTAAAATTAATTTTAGTTTTATATTCTATAGAAAAAAAAAGGAAAGGAAAGAGGTGCATTAGATGTGTTCTCCCCTTGCATCTATGTCATAGAAAAAAAAATTCGCTGGAATTGAGCTAGAAGTTTCTTCCCTGCTGGCTAGCATTCATAGAGCCAGATGGTGCTATGCAGGCTGCTGGGAGAATCAAAGCATCTATGCTCTTAGCCAGCTGTGAACTCTATTAACTATAACACCAACCTGCCAGGCAAGAAGTGCACACTGGTACCATAGTAGTATGACTGTTATAACAAACCAATCCCTGACTGGATTTGAAGAATGTTCCAGAAGAGTGAGTCTATGTCTTATACTGTAAACCTGGTCAAAAACCCCATGACTAAAAAGGTCTTAGGCCTTAGGAAGGACCTACTACTTCTGCTTAGTTAAGTTGGCATAGTATCAAACCACCTTGTAAGCATCTACTTATACCTACAGACAAAGGCTATGCTCATCCTTAATCATAGAAAGGTTTCTCTGCAGTGAATAGGGGTAAATGTCTAGATCCATGGATATACAGAATGTGATAATAAAAGACAGTTAAAGGCTGGGTGGTGGTAGCACACATCTTTAATCCCAGCACTCAGCATGCAGAGTGAGCTCAAGGCCATCCTGGTGTACAGAGCAAGCTCCAGGACAGGCACCAAAACTACACAGAGAAACTCTGTCTTGAAAAACAGAAAGAAAGAAAGAAAGAAAGAAAGAAAGAAAGAAAGAAAGAAAGAAAGAAAGAAAGAAAGAGAGAAGAGAGAGAGAGAGAGAGAGAGAGAGAGAGAGAGAGGAAGGAAGGAAGGAAGGAAAGAAAGAAAGAAAGAAAGAAAGAAAGAAAGAAAGAAAGAAAGAAAGAAAGAAAGAAAGAAAGAAAGAAAGAAAGAAAAAGAAAGAAAGACATTTTCACCTCCCATTAAGGCTCATAGCCATTACAGAAGAGAGCGCAGAAAGAATTTAAGGAGGGCTGGAAGACAGAGAAAAGAACTTCAACATGTCATTTTCTAAGCACCACATGGCCTTGGCAATCATGAACTAACAGGAGATGTGTCTACTGGCACGAGGCCTACACAAGTTGGGCCAACCCAACTGTTAGCTATAGATATGGGAAGAACTCGTGGAGTCCCACCATTTATTGCTGAACTATTGGCAACAAACAGATGCTGGGAGAGAGGGCAGTATAGTATCTAGTTGAGTACCCACCGGTTTGCCCACAGGTTCTAATGGACAGTTTCAATACCAAATGAAATAAAAAGCCATGAACACAGGAATAAGATTTGTGGAAAAGAAGAGGAGCTGACAAGATTAAGAGGAAGATTTTTAAAAGGAGGGTGGGGGTAGAAAGTACAACCAGAATACATACATCATATACACATGTGAAATTGTCAGTGAGCAAAACTTAATAAAAAGAATATTGTGTCTTCTTTAAAATACTTGTCTAGAAATACTAGATACCACAAAACAGAATCTGAAAACAGCATTAATTTGCTTCATTTTTTTAACCGGCAACCCCAGATTTGTTTATTTAAAATGATCAACAATATTGGCAGATATTTAGCTAAATTGACAAAGAGAAAAGAGAAGATTCAAATTTAATTTTAAAAAATAAAGAAGGGGCATTAATTTTCAAAAGATTAAAAGGACATGGTAAGGCAACTACATACAAATTAGGTCTTGTAGAGGAGATGAACGCATTTCTGGAGAGATCTAAACTATGAAAATTGATTCCAAAGGAAACAGAGCATCTTAATAGACAAATAACAAACACAAAAATTAAATGAACAATTTAGCTCACAAAGAAAAAGAGCTCAGCCTGTGTGGCTCCAAGAGTTAATTGTATTACATGTTTAAAGATAGTCAACACTGATTTTTGACAAACACTCCTTTGAAAAATGGAAGACAAGAGAATACTCTCCAATTCATTCTCTTTAGTGTTACCAAACTTAGCCGAAGAAATCACAACTAAAGAGAACCACAAACCAAGTCTTTTGTGAACATTAGTGCGAAGGAAACCCCCCTCCAAAAAAAAAATGCTACAAAACCAAATCCAGTAACTTTCTAAAAACATATTTGGTGTTTTTGATGAGTGAAACTTATCTCAGCAGTGCAGATTTGGTTTTGAAAAATGTTCCTGTGCTATACCATGTTAAAGCAAGGAAGAACTAAAGCCATTATCATCCTTGAGCCTGCCTGCATTCCCCACTCACCCTCCCTCCCTCCTCTGTCCACTTGTTCCGTGTGAAGCACCATTGCCATTTGCAATGATGTGACACAGGAGAGCAAGCTCCCCCCAGAACTGAGTCTGTGCCATGCGCTGCTTTTGGAACTCCAAAACTGTAAGCTAAATATAGCTCTCCATCTTCATTTAAAATATATAAAATTCATGAAAGAAAAGCATCTCATGTAACCCATCCAATTTCAAATAAAAGGTTATCTGCACCAAGACCTTTCTGGCCAAAGCTATCCACAAAATACATACAGCTCATACTCTTAACTGTGAACAACTATATCCCTACTAAGATAAGGAACAATATTATAATATCCTTGACTCAACACTGGCCAAAGAAGAAAATAAATAGCATTCATATTGAAATGGAAGAAATAACAATATCTATATTTACTGATGATAGAGGCTTTATGAAATCTTATGAAATTGATGAAAAATATATTAAAGTAAGCAACTGCATTAAGATTGCAATATGAAGTTCAACATAAAATTAATCATATCTCTAGAGACTAGCAATATAAAATCTGAAAAGGAAGTTAGGAAAGCAAATACATTTATAATAGCATTGAACAGAATAAACTACTGGTAATACTGTTGACAAAAGAATCCCAGGACAGGTTCACTATAAATCATTATTTAAAGAAAGTAAGAATGGAATACATGGAAAAGCATTACATGCTCATAGGCTGAAGTACTAACGAAAACTATTGGGGTCCAGACCCTCGATAGTCTTCTCCCATAGTTCCAGAAGAGATGCTACCAGCAGCAGATTAATCTGAGGGATACTCAAATAAATCTACATACATGAAACTCTTTAGTACACTTTATTCTTCTGAGTCAGTTCTTTCTCTACACAACTTTAATTCTTCTCTCTTATTTAGCTCATTTCTTTCCTGAATTCTCTCTACATTTTTCTGCTGTTTCCTTTAAGTACTATCTTAATTCCTTCATCTAGTTCTGCCCCATCTAGGTTCTCATCTATCTAGTTCTTTCTCAACTTAGCTCCTCTCTCATCTCCTTCTTTCTTCTCTTGTTCTTTCTCATCTAGTTCTTCCCCACCTGGCTCTTTCTCATCTTCCATCTCATTCTTCTACTTCTCTCCTCTAGCCCTCCAATTTAGTTCTCCTCGGGTCTCTGAGGTTTACAGTTATATACCCATGCAACAGCAATGCTGGCTAAGGCAAGGTCACCAGACTTGAATTCCCTCAGGGTCAAAAGGAGGAGCAATAAGATCCTCACAAAAGAGCAGTGATTGCCAGCCATCATCTGCAACCCAAAAGGGAAGTGGCTAATGGGGAATGAATCAACTGAGGGCTAAATTTAGTTAATAGATCTGAGAAAGGGAATTTATGTGCTCAACCTATGTTCTTAGAAGTGGTTAGGTAAAGTGTTAAGAGTCTATCAGTGAGGAGTGAAAATAAAACGGCCTTATTTTCCTTCAGCCCCTTTATCTGTCCAAGCTATCTTGGCTGCCACAGTTTTCTGGCATGGCAAGGGAGTACACTCAGGAGAGAGGCAACCTGATTCACAGCTTGAGGTACCTGGTAAGTAAAACCTCTTTAGTTCTGAATTAATTGATCTAGAGCATTTGGAAGAAAAAGGGTTAAGCTTAATTAGCACATCCACCAGGCCTTCTCAAACAGACAGTCTGGATGCTTAAGTCTGTTCTTAGAAAGTCTGAGAGGTATCTCAGATAAGATTCTTTCAACCAGAGAAGGTCCTGGCCGGATGTTGCTAATGACAGTAAGTACAGAAAGGCCTGAAATTAGGGATCTGGCTGTATTGCTGCTTTAGCACAGTTGGGAAGGTTGCCCAAATATGCCAATAGCATAGGGGAAATTGTGCCCAATGAATTATAAACACATTGTTCTAAAAATGGAGAAGCTACAATAGCAAGCAAGAAATTCATGGCAGAAAAACAGCTAATATTGAGGAGCCAATATCATCAAGACTTCCTTGGGTCTTGGCTTTATCCTCTGGAAATGCTCTTGGCTTCTTCCAGGTATTAGCTTTTGCCATAGCCAGCGGAATTCCTACTTCATATTTCTGCAGCTCCCAGCAGAGTACAATATTGTGAAGATACAAACACTCCCAATATTGATCAATGGATAGAATATAGTCCCAATAAATCTGTCAGCTGACATTTTGAAAGAACTGTCAGGGTAATTTTAAAATTGACATAGATGTAAAGGACCCATAATAAACAAAACAACCTATGGAAGAAAGCAAAAATGTTCAGATTTTTAATATCTACTACAAGCTCCAATAATCAATGCATGCACTTTGGGCACAGTTACAGGCATAGAATTCATTGGAATCAAATTGTGAGTGCATAAACACTGTTATATTAATGATTGTAGTCAGAAGCTTTTCTGTATCCCACCTGGCCTGTGGTCAGGACAAATCTCTCTCAACTGCAGTCCTCAGCTGCATATAAAATAATCATTCAGAAGCTTATTATTATTTATAACTATTCAGCCATTAGCTCAGGCTTATTATTGACCAGTTCTTACATTTAAATTAACCCATAATTCTGATTTATGTTTAGCCATGTGGCTTGGTACCTTTTTTCAGTTCTGCCTTGTCATCTTGCTTCCTCTGTGTCTGGCTGGTAACTCCCTGACCCAACTCTTCCTCTTCCCAGTATTCTCCTAATCTGCTTGTCAAGCCTATACTTCATGCCTGGCTACTGGCCAATCAGCGTTTTATTTATCAACCAATCAAAATATATTCACAGCATACAGAATGACATCCCACAGCACTTCCCCTTTTCTGTCTAATCAAAAAGGAAGGTTTTACGTTAGTAAAATTATATATAACAAAACAATTATCAGGCAAGAATTACAGTTACAATATCTAGTCTATTTGTATTTGGCAAAATTAAAGAAAATATTTTATCATCTATCTTATATTTGTGAGTGAAACATTTTATATCTAATTTATCTTTTATGATGATTAAGGAAAACTATAATTATAACTATCTAGTCTTCTGTTATATCAAAGACTTCCAAACGATATAATATTATCTAAGTAAACAGGAAATGTATTTATTGTAAGCAACTTCCAAAATTTTGGAAATGACAGAGACAGCTGCCTGCCTAGACAGTCATTCAAATTTCCTCTGTAATTTTGGAACACTCATCTTCAGCCTATAGATTTAGAGTCTCTCAGTCACTTTTCTCTGTGTTCTGTAGAATGTCTGGCAGTTTCTTTTGCGAAGCAGGACACCTTGCAAAGTTCAGTGGTCATCTTTCTATGGGTCCTGCATGTCCAGTAGACACAACATTTTGTCAAGCAGTCCAGGCAAGAACAGTTTCTTGCCCAAATGGCTACTTTTGCCAAGAAGAAGATAAATTCCATATGAAGTGTCTTCAATGCCCATCTTTCTCTTTGAAGTAAATTGGTGATGCCAGGAGCAGACGTGTCTCTCTGTCTAGAAAGTCTAACTTTTAAAACATTTTAAATGTCATATTTTGTAGGTCTTTGAAGTGTTTGAAGATTACCTACCTAATTGAATTATATCTATGTCTACCTAAAAAACTTAACCTGACTAATTATTAATCTGCATTTCTTAATTATCCATTATCATTTAAATGAGTTACATAAACATGATACCATAAATGAGAGTAGAAATATATATAGTATAACAAAATCAACTCTAAATTTGTATCAATAAACTAAAATCCATAGCAACAAAAAAACATTTTTATACACGTTGTTGTTCTTTAAAAGTAGGTTCATTAATCTATCCTTTCATCCTATCTATACTATCCCCTTTTATTCTTTAGAAAGAGACTGCATTTATATAATCAACCTGCTTTAAATAAAAATAAACATTCGCCGGGCGGTAATGGCGCACACCTTTAATCCCAGCACTGGGAGGCAGAGGCAGACAGATCTCTGTGAGTTCGAGGTCAGCCTGGGCTACCAAGTGAGTTCCAGGAAAGGCACAAAGCTACACAGAGAAACCCTGTCTCGAAAAACCAAAATAAATAAATAAATAAATAAAATAAACATTCATAAACAATATTTTAAGAATTTGGGCATAACTTCTCATACTACTTCTTGCTGGATGAGGGCACTGGCAACCTAATGCAGATCCTGAGAAAATTAAGAATTATAGTCAAGTCCTGACTGGAGTAGTCTGTGATGCTGTATTCTCTGAGCCTGTTGCCTTGAAGCTGTTTTTGGATGTTGGATCATCTGGACCTCTCAGGGGGTCTTCCTTGGTCAAACCATATTAGCTTAGAAGCAATCCATAGGTTTTTATCTTCTGTGGAAACAAAAGTAGAACCTCTTTTCCAAGGTAACATTTCCTTAAAAATAAACTTTGAAGTCCAGATACCTTTAAAATATATATGTTGGCTTAACTCAACAGCTTTTACAATCAAATGTCTTTCTGTAGTTAAAAATCCCAAAGACAATATAATCTAGACTTTCTGTGTGATTTCCAACTTTACATGGCTTATTTTTTATATTATTTTTACCATCTCTTTAAAGACTTAATTTTTCAAACTATTTGTTTATATAACTGTCTATATTCATTTTCTTTTCTCTTCCAAGCCTATGTATATTTTTCTACACATTGTAAATAGTTTAGAGTTTTTGTACTAGCAAAAGCTTAATTCACCACACAGCACTCTGTGCAGCTTGGAGATGCCTGTGTACCATGGTGGGATTCCACCATGCTGTGTTTCAGCCTGCATGCCACAAACCCGCCATATTGTAGCTCAAGTCCCCACTCCACAGCGTCTCTGTACTTTATGGCTTAATTTAAATGTAAGAGCTAATTAATAATAAGCCTGAGCTAATGGCCAAGCAGTTATAATTAATATAAGCCTCAGTGAGTTTAGTTGGGGGATGTGAGTGGAAGAGATTTGCTCCTGAGCGCTGGCCGGCCAGGACACAAAAAACCTTCCAACTACATATGGTCAATTGATTTCCTTTGGATGCCAAACAAATTCAATGGATTAGGAAAAACTAATGAAAGGTAGACCAGAAAGCCCTGCCTTTGCTCAGGCATGATTTAGAGCATATGCTAACAGTCCCAGCACTCAAGAGATAGAAGCAGGAGAATCAGAAGTTCAAGATCAAATCTAACCACACAGTGAAGGTAGCCTAGGACAGAGAAGATCCAAACTGTGAACTAAGTGATTATCTGCTTGCCTAAGAATGAAGTTGCCCAGGCTCCAGTACATCACACACACACACACACACACACACACACACACACACACACACACACACACCATGCTTATGCAAGTAACCTTAATCCAATGCAGTAGGAAAACCTACAAAAACATGAAACTAGAGGGGGTACTTGTGTGGAAGAAGAAAGAATCCAGTTTGAGGAGAATTGGGGCTAATAGAGGATAATAGGGTAAACATGATTAAAATACATAATATATGTATGAAATTGTAATAAATAATTTTTTAAAAAAAGAAAACAGAGATGCACTTTCCATGTTCAAACTACAGCTTAATGACCATTTTATTGTTTTCTAGCTATTTTCAAGTATAAGTTGAAAAAGATAAACAATAAGACATACATTATATCCTTAAGATACTTCAGTTTCACAACTATGCAGAAAAAAAAATGTATAAATTTAAGCCAAATTAGTATAAAATAGTGAGTACTCTAAAGAACAGGCCACAGGTACTTTTGTGTTTGACAAGAATTATAAGCTCATTCTCTCAAGCTGCCTCACAGAGAAGTTGAATAAGTAGATCTCAGAAAATATTTGTTTACAAAACCTTATCATGATGGACATAGCTCCTCCATGCCTATCTTAATCACCAGCACCCCACTTTCAACACTCTAAAATACAAAGTCACTCAGTCTATCAAACATTTCTGCAACCTGCTTCATAAAAGCATCACTATGGCTTCAGAAGGACAATGATCGGTGATCAAATTAATAGATGAAATCATATCAACCAAGTTGTCCAACTGATACATTCCAAACATGAAAATTGTAAGGCACCCATTTCAACAATTCTGCGAATCAGAGGTAAGAAACACAATGAGAAGAAGAAGGTATTCAAATGTCTACAGGCCTGGACCAGATGTCAAACATGTCTCTCTGTATCCTGGATAAGAACAGACATTTTACCTTCCTAGAGGAAAGCAAACACAGAAACATAAATTTGTCAGACCTTGAAGAGATCTCACAGAGCATGAAAAGCAACCTCTGTATTTGACAGAACAGACAACTCCTGGACAAAGCAAGGTGGGGGCCAGACATGATTCATGTACACAACTGCTTGGATGCAGGCTTTTTGATCCATGAACCCTCATCGACTCTCCTTGGCAATCTCAGTTCCACTTCTTTAAAGCAACTTTGAATTGTTTGTGAGAGAAATTTACCCCACTCTTTTTTTAAACTCCACAAAATGTGTGCCACAGGGCGAGCTTGTATGAAGTTTAACTTAGTCCCCTCAGCAGCCCTATGAAATACAGTTTGCAGTTACCCTCAGACCACACCTTGTTTCAATGGGATAGAAACAGACTGACAATTTCAAATCCTTAAAGCCTGGCATGCCAGCAAGAGTCCCTGGGTAATTAATTGCCTTCCTCCCAGGAGCCCAGAACCCCACCTTACCAACGACTTAGAAGTTTTCTCTCTGTCTTTGCTGTTTCTTCTATTTCACTTTGCCACTCTTAAGCACTTTTCTAATTCCCCTGGCTTCTAATTCCTTTGTGTTGTATATTTCTCTGCTCAAATATGCAACACAAAGGATGGGACCAGGTTAGGGATTTGAATGATGAGCATTTGTTCCTTTTGTTTCCTCTGAGAACTTATTCTCTCGACCCCAAATATGTGATTGAAGACACCAGCCAGTTCCTGTTTTCTAGAAGACCCTTCCTCGTTTATTTTCATCTCTCCCCAGACTGTACCGACAGGAGTACAAATCACTAAGAAGTTCTCTCACGACGTCTGCATTTAAAACACTTAGCAGTCGGAGAGGGGAAGGTGGACATTCTGACAATCTCTCTTTCTTAACGGCAGTATTACTGTTTTCCTCTCCTTTCATCCTTAACAAACTGAAGCCTGGAAGGTGCCAGTGTTTTGTTTATCACGTCAAGTTCTTACCACAGCATCTGAGCTGGAGTTCATCCAAAAATCTATAACTCACCATGTAATGCATAATTTTTCTGTCAGGCAGTTGCAAATTTTGACACTTACTTTGCCAGAAAACACAGGTATGGGTATGAAAGAGGCCCCCTGTGGGATCTACAGCTTAGCCTCTCACTGATCCCCCAGTCTGCCATTGTCAAAGCTCTGCCACCCACTGCATATTTCCAAGCAGATTTCATCACCCTTTGTTTCTGTTCAAATTCGCTCAAAATCGCCCATTGAAAGACTTCTTAGTGAGGCTCGTTTAATTGTTAATTTATTCTAATCTGTCAAAAAAATGAAATGCCGTAAACTGCTCCCAACAAAGAAGTTTCACAACAAACATACCTGTTAATAATTTTACAGTTCTCTTAAAACGGAATTGTAGATGTTAACAGTAGTAGATATTGAGTGTAACTTTTTTTTAACTTTTTATTGATTCTCTGTGGATTTCACCTCATGCATTCTGATCCCATTCATGTCCCCATCCCTGCCCTCTGCCCTTGCAACTTCCCCTTCCCAAATAATAAAATAAATTTTGAAGGAAAAACAAAACAAAAAGACAAAAACAAACAAACAAAAATCTCGGCATGGAAGCTATAGTGTGATACAGTGAGTCACATAATATACCTGTTAGTCCATACATCTTTACTTATAAGTGTTCATTGCAATGAGTCATTGGTCTGGTTCAAGGCCAGTGGCTTCTGATACACCCTGAGAAATGGGTCCTCACTGGGACTCCTCTTGGATATCCTGTTTTTTTACCTCGTGTCATGGAGATCCTGCCACTTTGGATATTCAGGACCAGCCCCTTCACATACTCCAGCAGTTTATAGATGAGTTGACTTTTTCTTATTTATCTACTTTGACCTACAAAGCACTCTCCCTCCATACTTACCTGACTCAAAGTTCCTTGTATCAGGTATATAAAAAAAGTCGCTCACAAAAGCAAAAGATGTAATTTTTTAAACTAAGGAAATGCTAAAATGTAAATATTAAAATTCTTAAACTAAATTTTTTATTTTGATGAATCTGAAATTCAGCATTTCCTGGGTTAAATTAGTGCACTACTTGAGTATCTGCAATTCAAATAAGTCATCTGAGAAATTGGCCCCATAACCAGTGACGTGCTGCTTAACTGAACAGATCTCCAAACTATCCTAACAGATTTCTTTCTTTCTTTGTAGAATTATTTCCATCTGGTGCTTAGATATTAAACCTGGAATATGGAAAGGCTCTCCTCTCTCACCCTGTTTGACTTCAAAATTCTGGCAAAGAATTTGCATGGTCAATGAATTGAGTATTAAAATTTTGAACTTAACTGTGTAGTTGTAAGATGAAACTTTTTAAAGTGGTAAGTATCCAAAGTAGTGGAATTTTCTATGGACTTCTAAAATGTTCGTCATTTATTGAGGATCCTTCAAACCTGTTGTGTTTGAAAAGAACAAAGCTCTCCTCAATTTTTCTCCAAGTTATGGATATTGAAACAAATTTATGGAGAGTGTCATAAGCCATACTAAACATTTTAAATATGCTTAAATTTGAGCATCCAAAACTTTGAAGAGCTAAAAAAAAAAATGCATGCATGTGGGTCTTTATATAAATATAAGTAAATAGCTATTTGCATGCATGCAAATGACACTTGTCACTGACAGTGAGTTCTTCATGAAAATTTTAAGGTAATGATAAATAATGTCTAACTTTTAAGCATGGCAACATTTTTCATGGTGTCTTGACTGGAAAGCACAGAGTTACTTCTAAGAAACGTAATTGCTTCCAGAAATTTTTAAACCACTAAGAGACTGTTTATATGAAATGAGCAATAGTCACAAGGAGTGAATAAACCAGTTCCTACGCACATGGCAGCTCAGCCCGGGCACGCACAAGAACTGCAGGGGACCCAGATGCAGGACACACCACTATGCTGAGCGTCTTCCTGCTGGCATTAGTCTTGCCTCCTCGCCATTCTTCTACCATGTAGCACTGGAGGAGAGTGCGGGCCTTCCGTCGCTAAACGAGTCCAGTTCACTTTCCCAAGTCTTCATGCTGGCTTCTGCGCTCCCTGCTCTCCTTTCTTTCACAAGCTGCATCCTTTCTTCACGTTGCCCCTTGCTCATTTGCTTCCTTTGATGTCCTTTGAGCACTGATCTTCCTTGATCTTCTGCAACTGTTTGATGCTATGAAGCAAAACAGGACTTCACAGCTAATGATAAAAAGGGCTGAGTTACTACACAGAATTTGGAACTATTCCTCATCTCTGCTCCATTTGCACCTAATTTTTTTTTTTTTTTTTTTTGGTTTTTTGAGACAGGGTTTCTCTGTGTAGTTTTGCGCCCACCGCCCGGCAAAGGAAACTACCGCCCAACGTGGGGCTCAAACCCACAATCCTGGGATTTAGAGTCCCATATTCTACCGACAGCTAGTTGGCAGAGCACCTAATTTTGAAAAAAACATTTGAGGTGGGATCTGCTGTCCCAAAGGGTCTTGGGTTGTTCCATCATGCCATGACAGGTTCTTTGTCTCAAACAATTAAGAAAGATACCATGGAGCAATAATAAAAGTATAACTCTATTTAAAGTAAAAGTGGAAGTATGGTCTGCAGGTTGGAAGAAGACTTAGAAAACTCATGCTAAACACGAAGGAGTTCTTCTCCAAGGTTTTTTGTTTTTGTTTTTGTTTTTTTTAATGAGTTTAGGAGATAGAGCAGCCCATCCCTGGGGTAAGGGATAAGGTTAATTCCTTACCCTGATGATAGATGGGTTGTTTATAACTTTGGACCATCTGCACATGCATGGGTCACACATTCCATAATTCTAAGCATCTGGGAGACCTATCATGTATACTCATGAAATGGTAGATACAGACTTTCCCCTGGCAGGTCACTTTAATGTCAGACCAGCCCTTAATGAGTTTGAGCCAAATTCTGGCATAAGCTTGCCTTGTTTGTGTTTATATTCATTTTGACCATGAAGTGCCTGATCCCCAAGTCACCCACAGGAGAAGAGGTACTGAGTGTTGCCCCTCAAAGAGTGGGGCAACAAAGGAGATGTGCCCCCAGGGCTGGGCTGTGCCTATAGTCACCCACTTCAGGTTCACACAACCTGGAGAAAGACAATGAAGAATATACAACTACCACATGTTACTCTCCATTTTATTAATGTTTAAAGAGATGGAATGATTGAACGTTGATTTGAACATTCTGTAATATACATATCTACCAAATTATTGCACTGTACCCTGTAAATCTGTACAATTAAAACAATGTTTAAAAAAATAAATTTGGATAACAGAAATCATAGCATCAGGAATAATGCTCATAAACATCTGGGGGGGGAGGCTTTAAAGTATCTCCGAACAGTTAGAACTCAGCAAGACCTAGCCACCTGATCCAAAATCCTCCAAACACAACAGCTCTATTAAATAAGTGAGAATCTTCCATAAAATGTTAAGATGCAATAGGATAGATTTTTATAGTTCCTGGCCATGCAAAATGTTACTGTCCAAATTCAGAGTTAGTATGTGAAGCTTTCATCTGAAATTTAAGAGAAACAAAACAGTAATACCCATTGCAGTTTACAGAAAAATCACAGGGTGTGCTTCTGGCTCAAAGCAGCAAACAAAAAGATCTGTGTTGAGGAGTGATTGATGTAGCTGTTTTGTATCTTTCATACTCCAGGGCAACAGAAAGAAAGCAAGGAGAATTGAATTTCCTCTCATTAAAAGTTGCATTTTCTTTCTGTCTTTCTTTTCCTCCCCACCATCTGCCTTCCACACCGAAGCCCCTCCCTGAGCTTTCTCCATTTGTACCCTGGTGGCAGAGATTCAGAAGAAAGGTGCAGTCTGATCATTTGGGTGGTCCAAGTAAATCTTTAGTCTTTGGCTAACCTCTCCTGAGACTGGAAAGTGGCCAAGAATCCGCAGTGTTAGGGAGAGTCACTTTGAAAGGCTGCAAGCCTACATCAGGGTGCATGTCAATACAGTTCCCCTGGTTTAGCAAGAAAAAGTGAAGAGAAACTTTCCAGCCAGAGCAACTGTTCCTCCCACACTTAAAATGCACCCTTGTAGAAGCTGTTTCTTATCGGTTATAATGTTCCTTTATTTTCAGTTTATGGCTTGACTTATCCTGCTAGCTAAGCCAAGAAACTCGTCATTCTAAAGAAACAACTCCACCCCACATGTATTCCCTGTGTTTGGACTCTCTGCTCTCTCCTACCCTCACACCATTTTATTAAATACAGGATCAGGACTAGATAGGATTTGCTTTTTGTATCTCAGTATAACTTTAGGAATTATATATAAAAATCTCTCCTCACAGCACCTCTTTTTTTATTACAACATTAAAGTAGGCTCAGATTCATTCTGAAAGATCAGTTGTATTGTTTTTAATTAAAAGGAGAAATGAAATCACCTTTTTCTATAAGTAAGCTCACAAAGAATTCAGGAGTTATTTCTCCCAATAATAACTTAACAAAAGAGGTTTAAATCCTCCGAATTAGAGTGAGGATTAGAGGGGGGAAATCACCTGTACAGTAAGAATACACTATCACAAAAGTTGAAGGGGATGTATCTTTTGGTACCTGGCAAAAGCTAATAAAAATATCCACGATGGTAACAATGATACTAGTATCATTTCAGTGAAAATAACCCAAATTGCTGCCAGAAGACAAGGTTCTAAATCCACTTAGGCTCATCAGTGCAGGCCTGGAAATTTCTCATGAGAAACTGCATCAAAGGAAGGTTGAAACACTTCGTGTGAGATCAAACTTGTAAAATTAAACTCAAACTTGTGCAATTTTTTTAAAGTGACAGATTCCCACTGTTCTAATCTTTTGGCTCTTGAGAGCACTCTTTACTTGTTATATGTGAGGTGAGCTACAAGCAAAAAAAAAAAAATGGATATTAACCACGGAAGACTTGCCAGATGTAACTCGTCTCCATTGGTGTGCAGCTCCCTACGGAAATCCTAAGGCTCCAGAAAGTGGTCAGAATAGGACTGGGAAATATAAACAACACTACACTGTAATGATGAAAATATTTTATCTGGGTTAAAACAACTAGATAAGCCTTGTTGTTCAAATAAAATATTCCAGCAGAAATGGTATACCAAAAGGGGGGGGGACATTTCAAGTTCATATTTGAAGATTTATTTTATTCTGTTTGTTTTTGTTTTGTGTGTGTACATGGAAGTGTGTAAGCGTGCACTTGAAGACCAGAAGAGGGCAGAGGAGTTGCTGGAGCTGAAGACAGAGGTGGGAGCCACCCATTGTAGGTGGTGAGAACCAAGCCTGGGTCGTCTTCATGAGCAGCAAGTGTTCCTAACCTCTGAGACGTCTCTGCAGCTTCTCAGGTTTACATTGGAAACACCACAGGGAAAAAAACACTTTCTAGTTTTTAATGTACTTTTCCTATAACAACACAGGGCTAAACTGACTGAGCTACAAAAGGAGCAAGTTCACGTGATACCAGACTGATGTTTTAAAGAATTGCAAACTATTAAAATCAACCTTATCTCTATATTTTTGAGTCTTCTTATTGGAAATAGACTTTTTTCATATAATATATTCTGATTATAGCTTCCCCTTCTCCCATTTCCTACCAGATCCTCCACATTCCCACCCACCCAAAACTATCTACTTTCTTTCTCTCATAAGAATATAAACAGGCATCTAACGCCATCATCATTATCATCATCATCATCATCATCATCATCATCATCATAGAAGCAGAAGAAGAAGGAGGAGGAAGAGGAGAAGGAGGAGGAGAAGGAGAAGGAGAAGAAAAGAAGAAGGAGGAGGAGAAGGAAGGAGAAGGAGGAGGAGGAGGAGGAGGAGGAGGAGGAGGAAGAAGAAGAAGAAGAAGAAGAAGAAGAAGAAGAAGAAGAAGAAGAAGAAGAAGAAGAAGAAGGAATTAAAAACAATCCAAAATAGAACAAAGCAAACAAAAGAAAAAGAGTCCAAGAAAAAGATCAAGAAACACATATATACACAGAAATAATTCATACCCACAGGAATCCTATAAAAACACAAAACCAGAAACCATAGCATATCCACTGTAGCACGAATTTTAAAAGTTCTTATTAATAAAAATTAACCCAGAGCCAGGTATTGGGGTGAATGCTGGAAGATCAGAGAAGCAGAACAAGTCACAGCTACCTCACCTTGCCAATTCCTCAGCTGATCCTGTTTCCTCAGACTGGAAGCCTCTGAGTCCTCATATCCAAATAGATCTCAGCTGAATTGCTGCTCAAAGCCTTAACCAGCTCTAGTTCCTGGTCCTCACGGCTTAAATACCTTTCTGCTTTCTGCCATCACTTCCTGGGATTAAAGGCTCACTTCCTGGAATTAAAGGCGTGAGTCACCATGCCTGGCTGTTTCTAGAGTGGCTTTAAACTCACAGAGATCCAGATGGATCTCTGCCTCTGGATTAAAGGCATGTGTGCCACCATTTTCTGGTCTCTATGTCTATATAGTGGCTGTTCTGTCCTCTGACCCCAGATAAGTGTATTAGAATGCACAATATTTTGGGAAACACAATATCACCACAAATCCACAAAGGACAAATTACCTGTGTGATGGCTATTCTTGATTGTCAGTTTGACTACATATAGAATTAACTAAAATCCATTAAGCTAGGTACACCTGTGAGGGGTGTTTCCTCCTTAAATCATTTCAAGTGGGAAAAGATACACTTAATCCTGATCTTTTTTGAGTTGGGAAGACCCACCTTAAATGTGGGTCACACCTCTTCTGGCAGCCTATATAAAGGACATGAAAGAAAGGGAGCTTGCTTTCTCTTTACTGTTTGCTCTCAATCTGGCTAGCAGCTCCATTTCTTCACTGGCATTAGAACCTACTTCTTCAGAATTCCAGTGTACACTGAAGACTAGCTGAAAGATCCAGCCTCAAAGACTGAAAGTTACTGAATTCTTGGACTTTCTGTTAATAGACAGCTATTGCTGGACTAGCTGGACCACAGCCTGTAGACCATTCAAATAAATCCCCTTTATATATGTATAGATAGATAAATGGAAGATATAGCTAGATAAATGATAGATAGGTGATGATGATAGATAGATAGATAGATAGATAGATAGATAGATAGATAGATAGATGATAGATAGATAGATAGATAGATAGATAGATAGATAGATAGGTAGATAATAGACAGCAGCTAATCATTTCTGTTCCTCTAGAGAATCCTAATTCAACATGTAAAGTTTAATTAATTAATTAATTAGTTAGTTAGTTAATTAATTAATTAATGCCCCTGACAAAGCATTACAAGTCAAAGAACCTCATGGTGAAGGGCAGGGTGGGTACTCTTCCATGGCAGAGAACCTATGATGGAGCAGCTCAGTTACTGGAGTCAGGAGCACATTCTGGAGGCTGTTCACATCACAGCAGACCAATAAGCAGCGAGTGAGGCAGGAACTAGGAACAGATATAAACATGAAGAGCCTTCTGCTGGCCTGCTTCTAACCCTTACCTCCTCACGCATTCACCAGCCGAGCATAGTCCTGTCAGCTGGGGAGGAGGTACTCCAACCAGGGGCCTCCAGAAGACAGTTCACATGCAAACCATAACATTCTGACTCTAGCCCTCAAAGGGTCACACCATCTCACAACATATAGTGCATTCATTCAACTCCTAATTCTAAGACTTTTTTTTTCAGAAACCTAGCTTTATGATTTAGTAATTTGTAAGCTAAACAATTCTTCACTTCTTTTTTATTGAAATAGATCCTTCTCTCATGCAACACATCCTGACCACAGTTTCCCCTCTCTCCACTCCTCCAAGTGCCCCCTGAGACTCTTAACAGCTCCGAAATTGTTCAAAAGTCTAAGTCTAGAGTTTATATTGAAACTCTAGGTAATGTCTTAACTATAAGTCCTTACAAAATAAAACACAAGTCACATACTTCCAAATATACAATGGTACACACAAAATATTCCCATTGAAAATGGAGGCAACCTTATCTTGTTAAGCCATGTTCAGTGAATATTTCTGGGAGGCCTGCTCTTCTTTTTTGGGGGGTAGGGGAGAGGGACTAGGAGGAGTGGAGGGAGGAAACACTGAAGTCGGGATTTAATACATGAGAGAAAAATAAACGTTTTTTAAAAAGAGATAGAATTTAAAAAATTCAAATGGAAGTATTGGAGTACAGCAAGGAAATTTGGACAAAGACAGTAATGAAACATATCATATTGCACCTTCTCTATGATCCCATGTGAGAAATCCAACTCTGCTACACATTCCCTGACCAAGAGCTCTCCTCGGACATTTTGGTAGATGCCTCAGTGACCATATAACTCATCATCCACATAAACGCCAACCTCAAACCACATGTAGATATCAAGATCTGCTTCAAGTTCACATAGTAGCCAGGCTGATTCATGCATGGCTGCTGTACCCTCTAAATACCTATGAGGCTGAATTGGGAAAAACACTTCACTAGGCACCCCGTTCTGGTCTATCTACCTAGAACCCTATCTTTTTAAAAAATAAACTCTTTCAAATGACTTTGTAATTGTATACCTTGAATCCTCTAATGAGTGTCATCTCAAGCACCAAAGTGTGCTTAAAGTCCCTTTCCTCCTGTCTGCTATGCACATCGTTGGACTTCTCTTTCTTGTCAGTAATGCATTCAACAGTTATCATCTCTGTCCACCACCTCTCATTCATTCATGTTCTTCTCTTGTACAAAATAAACGTTTTCCACACCTTTATGCTTTGATCTGTGTGTGTGTGTGTGTGTGTGTGAGAGAGAGAGAGAGAGAGAGAGAGAGAGAGAGAGAGAGAGAGAGAGAGAAAGAGAGAGGAGTCTCACTGTAAGCCTAGTCAACCTCAACTAAAGTTGCGACTGAATATTAATACTAATTATGTTGTCTTGAAATTTCCCTCACTAAGTTAATTAACCCATTACTTTTAAGTTCAATCTCATTCAATTTTGAGGAAATAGGCAAAATACATACATTTTTTTTTCAGAATGTAAAATGAACTGAATCAAATCCAATTCTGTATGGAGTCTCCTCATTTGAAACCTCATGAGGATGACCTTTGATGTTCATTTTTTATCATCATTCTTGCCTTCCAAAATCTCACTCAAATTCTCCATTAAGCAAGTATTAGAACTGTATGGGCCTTCTCAAGAAGAAATCTCCAACCTCTCCCAAAATCAGTTCCAAAGGCCTAAGAACCATGTGGTCTAACAATCCCTCAGTTAAGGTTTCCTCTTGCAGGTGGTTCCAGGTTTGTGTCAAGTTGACAAAATCTAGCCAGAGCATCCACTCTTCTTCTTCTATTCAGACTCACAGTGGAGTGTCTAGCCATGCCGATTAGCTAAAAGAAAATAATAAAGCTGTCTACATTGGAAAGGAGGAAGAGCTGCTCTTTAACAACCTCATCTTCTGTGTAGAAAATCTATTAAAATACACACACCGAGTTTCTACAACTAATAAATAATCTTTGGAAATTAATGATGTAGCTGAGTAGTGCAGTGTTGCCAGGCATATACATCCTACATTCGATCTAGAAAAATCTAATACAACAGGCAGAAAAAGAACTCTTTAGAAATACCATTTACAAGAGCATCAAAATAAATGAAATAATTAAATAATAGTGACAAAAAAATATGATTTACTCATGGAATGATTATAATTTTAAATGCTATGAGAATTTTAAAAAAGGCCTAAACAGAAGTGTACTCTGTTCTTGGGTCAGAAGAACTCATGTTGTTGAAATTAAAATTCTCCTCAAATTTATCTCTATTTTTCAATACAATCCTAACAAAAATTTTAGGTTTGGGGGTAAATTTATAAACTACTTCTTAAAGTCTGAGGATGCTAAATAATTAAGATAGTCAAAACAAATATCCACATGGGCAAGAACAAAGCTAAATCTCTATCTCAAACACCAGTTAAGAGAAATCACCTCAAAATGGACTCAAGGACTTATGAACAACCTGAATTCAAGAAATCTCAAGAACGAAAGTGAAACAGTCAGGGTATGAAATAACTGTGAGAGCCAGGGTCTGTTGACCTCGGTAAGTCACCAGAGACAGACCAAAAGCATGACTCTACACAAGTCTAGCTTAGTGAGCCAATGCGTGCATGGAGCTACTTGCAGGAGCCTGGTTGACCCCATGGCGGCTTTTTCACTGAAAAAAATCCCACTGCCAGCATGAGCGACAAAGACAAAAGTTGCATCCCCAGGGCTGCCTGCCCAGCTCGCAGGCAGATCCATCCGAGTCTCCTGGCCCCGTACTGTTTGCTTCTCTTACAGCCCTGGGGAAAGGCCTTGTGAATTTTGTGAACTTAGCTTCCAGAGCCTCAGAAGTTTATTGAACTTCCTTACTTAAGCGTCTCTCCTCCCTGCAGGAGGGGATGTTTCAATTTAGAGGAAATAGCTACACAGCTGGCATGAGCACGGACATAGAGGAGAAGACCTCAAAACTCCAAGAAGCAAAAGGAAAAGCACTACAAGGCAGTATATAGAAGTGTCTGCACGGCAAATAAAATAATCAAGTGAAGCGATAATTTACAGAATGGAAGATACTAGTCTACTGTACATCAGACAAGGTGGCCATGTCCAGAATATGCAAAAAAAAAAAAAACCTGCAAATTAAAGACAGAGAAAAGAAGAAAAACAAGTGAGGAGTAACCTAGTTTAATAATTGATAATGATGGGAGCTAGAGAGATGGCTCAGTGTTTAAGAAAGCCTGCTGAAACACAGAGATCCACAGCGAAGCACTGGGACGAGCTCCTGGAGTTCCGTCGAAGAGGAGGAGGGATCATCTGAGCGAGGGTGGCTAGGATTATTGTGTTCTCCAAAATATTGTGTACCTTGGTAAACTTATCTGGGGTCAGAGAACAGAAAAGCCACTAGTTAGGCAGTGATAGCACACGCCTTTAATCCTAGCATTCCAGAGGCAGAAATCCATCTGGGATCTCTGTGAGTTCAAGGCCACATTGGAAACAGCCAGGCATGGTGACTCACGCCTTTAATCCCAGGAAGCAAGCCTTTAATCCCAGGGAGTGATGGCAGAAAGCAGAAAGGCATATAAGGCTTGAGGACCAGAAACTAGAAGCATTTGGCTGGTTAAGCATTTGACTGGTTAAGCTTTCAGGCTTCTAGCAGCAGTTCAGCTGAGAGCCATTGGGAAGGGAGAGAACAAGGGAATCTGTGGCTGTTATGTAGAACTGAATAGTATTGTAAAATAAAAATAAAAAAAAGACAAGTGTTACAAATTGTCACTCACAGGTGGAATACAAAAATGTGGCTCTCGTGTCATTGAGAATAGAATGGTTGTTATCAGAGGCTGAGGACAGCAGAGTATAGAGATGGAAAGAAATCAATCAATGGGTACTAAGTTACAGTTAGACAGAGGTGAGTCCTAGAGTTTCTACTTCACAACATTGGGACTGGTTAATCATGATGCACTATGTGTTTTCAATGCAGAGTAAGAATGGACTTTGAAAGATGAAAAGTGTTTGAGGAAATAAATATGTTTAAACTTACTAGAGTATCATGAAATACACATATGCATTGAAACATTACATCCCACACAGCAAGCACCTGTAACTTTTCTGTTCATATAAGAGAAAAAATATTAAAATAGTGAACACAAATTTTGAAAAGACAATGTAGAATGTAATGACCACTCATAAAGCCACAGTAATCAAGATAATACTAACTCACCATGAAAACAGAGACTGCAAATCGATGCCAATGTAGATGAGTTTTTACCCATAGACTCATTTTATTTGTTTCATCGACATGGATAAGAACTTATGTACATTGGAAGTAGGCTCTGAGAAAGATGTAAGAATAAAATTTAAAGGTCTTTCAAAAATGATGCTAAGAAAATGGAATGTTTATATGCAAGATATGAACTTTGATCTACAGCTCATACTATATACAAAAATTAAACCAAAATGTTTCAGAAACTCAAGTTTAAATCCATAGCAATAAAAAAATCCTAGAAAAATACTTTTTTAAAAAATTAATGACTTTGAATTCAACAATATTCTTTTACACTACAGTGAAAAGCCCAGTGTATGAAAGATGATTTTACTTCATCAAAATAAAAAAAAAATTCTCTTTAAAACATTGCTAAGAAGTGATTCTGGCCTCAAACTCACAGAGATCCTCCTGCCTCTACCTCCCTCCCAAGTGATGGGATTAAAAGCATGCACCACCACACCCTGCTCAAGAAGTGATTCTTATAAGATCCTAAAGAATCTATGAAAAAATAAAGTAGCTTTTATATACAAACAAACAAACAAAGTTAAGTAACAAGTGCCTTGGCATAAACTTAGCCATGGGTAGTAGAGACTACTGCAATGAAAATTATAAATCAGTAAAGAAAGAAGTTAAAAAAAATTAGGAGATAGAAATATGTCCATGTTCGTGGATCCACAGAGTCCTATGAAGGTGCCATGATGGCAAAGCTAGGGGACAAATAGCAAGATATCAGTGGCATTCTTCACATCAACAGAAAAGAAATCTTCAAGTTCATATGGAAACACAAACCATCCTGAAGAGCCAAAGCGATTCTGAATAAATGCAGCAATTCTGGAGATCCCCTGCCTTCAAACTACATTACAAAGCTATATTATCAGATATGCCACAAGACTGGCACAAAACAGACATATATTTTAGAGAATTAAATCCAGTATTCCAAAACAAGCCCAGGTAGTTACAGCCATCTGACTCGCCTTTAATCCCAGCACTCGGGAGCAGAGCCAGGCGGATCTCTGTGAGTTCGAGCCAGCTGGCTACAAGTGAGTTCCTGGAAAGGCGCAAAGCTTCATAGAGAAACCCTGTCTCGAAAAACCAAAAAAAAAAAAAATTCCCAAACATACATTGGTGGGGGGAAAGTCTCTGTAAAAGTGGTCCTGAATAAAATCAGATCCGTGTCTCTCATCCTCTAAAAATGATAGAGAGAGAGAGAGAGAGAGAGAGAGAGAGAGAGAGAGAGAGAGAGAGAGAGAGATAACAAAAATAGACCCAGGACATTAATGTGAGACCTGAAATTTTGAAAGTACTACATGAAAACACAGAAATAGCACTTCGAGTCTGGGTGTAAGCAAGGATTTTCTGAATCGAAATCAGCTCAGAAAATAAGAACAAGAACTGAAAAATGGGAGTGCATCAGATTAAAAGGTTTGTGCATGGCCAAGAACCAACTACCAGAGTAAATCATCTGTCTACAAAATGAGAGGGAAGTGTTTGCCAGGGGATTAATATCCAGAATATACATATTAAAACACAAAAAAGTTGACAAGAGAAAAATAACCCAATCAACCAGAGGCAATGAAACTGAACAAGAACTTTTCAAAAGGAGACATACAAATTGTCCATAAATACATGAAAAATATGCAGCATCCTTAGCCACACACAGATCCCACCTTATTCCCTTAGAACAACTATTGCAAAAATACAAGCAAATGTAGGTGGTGATGCACACAGGGGTGGGAGAAGCTTTAATAATGTTTTATAATGTCAATAACAAATTGACATTCATTCAATCATTATGGAGATAGGTACAAAGGTACCTCAAAGAATTAAAAATATATTTTCATATCATCCGGCCATAATACTCCAGGGCATAGAACCCAAGGCAACTTACAATAGAGATACCTGCCTACCTATTACAATCACAAAACTACAGAATCAGCAAAATACCCATCTATGGATGACTGGGTAAACAGAGTGTGGACTGTACTTCCAATGGAATTTTATTCATACAAAAAGAATAAATTTACATCATTTGGGGAAGTAAAACTGGGGATCATCATGTTAAGAAAAATAAGCCAGTCCCACAAAGAAAATTATCAGATGACTCATATTTGTGATCTAGGGAGAAAGAGAAAAAGAACATATATATATTTGTGTGTATATGTATATACTCTGTACATGACCTCGACATTCTACTCCTAAATATTTGCCCATGTTCACACAGACTTGCACATGAATGGTCTTAGCAACTTTATTATTAACAGCCAAAAAAAAAAAAAAAAAAAAGCCAAAAAGTCCACTGTTGACAATAACAGACTAGTAATCAATAAAAATGAATGTTCTATTGATATGTATTATACAGTGCTGAATTTCAAATTATTCTGAATAATCAGCCAGACTAAAACAAATGCATATTGTAATTCTATGTCTATAATTCAGTAGCGCACAACAACAGAAAGACCATTACTTGTTTTAATTTTTCTGAGCTGCCTTCCAGAAATATCTCCGTTCATTTCTTTTGTATGAACTCAACCTGGTATACTTCTCTTGGAATGGGCAGCAACTCTGATTTGAAACTACAAAGGTATGGACAGTTTCATCACAGTGAGCCTGCAGAAATGGTTGAGACACCAACTGAACTGCGAAGAATTTCAATACCAAAATAATGGCAGCAATGTATTATAACACTAAAAACCCTAGTTCATCTAGCCATGAGAGACAAGCAAAAGCTGGAGCAGGGAAAAGACCTTCCCTACAGAAGATTGCCATATCAATTAAAAAATGAATGAGATAATCATAAAGCAGCCATTTTCCACCTTTAATATAATAACAGTATTAGGGGGAAAAATCAGTAATTGGTAAGAAAAAAAAATACGGTTTAAGAACATTTTGTTTTGTTTTCTTCTGGACTGAAATATACCTCCTGGAGGGAAGGAGAATCCTGTAAGACTAAGAAAACCAGTGACTTTAACAGGATCAGGAAGCTCTGCGATCTGTCAGGCCCCACCCAAGGTTGTGAAATCAGTGGATAATTTCTGAGGAAATTCGACTCTCTCTTGATGTGTGATCCTAATTAGACTAAACAATATAAACCCAGAGTCAGACATCAAGGGTGAAAGCTGAAAGATCAGAGAAGCAGAGCAGCCAACCACCAAAGACTTCTACTCTACGAAATCTCCACCAAATGGAGAGGATCCTGTCTCTAGGAATCCTCAGACTGAATGGGCAAGATCCTGTCTCTACCTGCCTTATATTCCTGTCTCCACCTCCCTAGTGCTGGGATTAAAGGTGGGAGCCACCACAGCCTGGCTCTGTTTCTCTTTTAGACTGATTCAATCTGGTGTAGCCCAGGGTGGCCTTGAATTCCCAATCTTCCTGCTTCCTTCTCCCAAGTGCTGGAATTAAAGGTGTGTGCTGCCTTGCCTCGATAGTTAACTAGTGGCTACTTCCGCCCTCTGATTTCCATGCAAGCTTTATTTGTCAGAACACAAAATATCATCATACAACACTGTCTAGTGGAGCTGCCTGCACGAAGTTGAGCAGGAAGCTCTAGAGATGCAGCTTTCATGAGCCATCACCCATACCTGGGGGAGCCCTTCTGTGATGCAACTGCATTTGAGTCATCCATATTCCCTTAAGTAACTCCCAATAGCCTCATCAGTTTAACAAGCTAAGGTTGGGTAGAATACTTTCTCTGTCATTGGTGCCTGATCTAGGGTGAATAGATATTTGCACATATCTCCCCAGAAAAGTCGCAGAACAATTCTGTATTTATTTTTCAAATATTTTAAGAGCTATTACCCTTGTTCAGCTAAATTTTTTTTTGCCTATCTCTCTCCCATTTCTTTTGCATGAACTCAACCTGGTATACTTCTCTAGGAATGGGCAACAATTCTGATTAACATGTGTGAAATTCTAAAGGTTATGGTGGTGTTTTTCCAGAGAAGACTTCCCATGATGCAAAGCAAGGATAAAGAAGTCATTGACAAGTCCTGGTCTACTGGAAAAATAACTTAGATGTCTGTTTGAAACCATTTTCACAAATAGAGACAGACACACACACAAGAGTGGACAAAGATGCCTTTATACTGTGCTTCCTGAGGCTTTTGTGCTAATGACAAGTGTGGGACTAATGTTATTCAATTTCTACACATCTTCTAAAATGGTGTGGAAGCAAAGAGGTTGGTAATATTCATCTCTTACTCTTTTATTTTTCTGTCTTGACAGCTGGTATTTCTCTGTTTTATAGAAACAAAAACAAATTTGAAAGAAGACTTAAATGCTGCTGATATGATTTCAGCAGCTAAGTGTGCAATTTGGACATTTCACCTTTAGCAATTTCGGTATTATTTTATTTCAATTAGCTACAGAGATACCATTTTACATAGCTCCAGGTGTAAAGAGCAGTGGAATCCCTCCAGTGATTGAAGCTGCTCTCCGTATTCTGCTAAGATTTTGAATACATATCTCTTCCTCTCTCCATTAGCAGCAAAATGCTTGGGGGAATTATGTAAATCATGGAGTGTTCTTGTAATACTTAAAATCCATCCTAAGTATTAATTTTGTAATTAAAGCTATACACTACTGGAACATTGCACTAGGCATTATTGAGAGAAATAAATGAAATGGTCATGTTTTAAGCATGATCATGCTATTTGTTTCCAAATTGACATAATTCTGAAGGAAAGTAGAGATTCACTGACTTCTAGTGTGTTTATTTTTTTTTTTTTTTTTTTTTTTTTTTTTTTTTTTTTTTTTTTTTTCGAGACAGGTTTCTCTGTGTAGCTTTGCACCTTTCCTGGACTCACTTGGTAGCCAGGCTGCCTCGAACTCACAGAGATCCGCCTGCTCTGCCTCCCGAGTGCTGGGATTAAAGGCGTGCGCCACCACGCCCGGCTTTTTTTTTTTTTTTTTTTTGGAAGTGTGTTTATTTTATTTTAGGTTTGTTTTCTTTTTCATAACATGATCTCAGTGTATCTTAGGTTTACTTTGAACTCATCAGGTGACCCAGAATGACCTTAAACTTGGGGTTTTCCTGCTTCTAGAGCAAGAGCTGAGATTACAGGCATGAACTAATATACCCAGCTGGGATTTGTTTTTTAATCTATAATAAAAAGCTATTTTTTAAAGTACTTAGATTTCTCTTTTCTTTATTTACCATGTTTTAACCAGTTCCTCCATGTTATGTCTTCTCAACAAAGGCAGCTAAAAGTTTTCCCCTTCTTTATCCTGTGGAAGTTACTTCTTTATCCCATGGCATATTACCCTGGTTCTGTCTCAAGGGCATACTACCATTCAGTTACAACACCAAGTAACCTTTAAATTCCATCAGTTTGGGCACTCATGAGGCACAAAGCTGTTCCCCTTGGAAACCAGTACCAAATATTAGAAGCAGGAGTATCCAGGCTACCTACACAGCCAACTAGGATGATTCCATTTCTCCTTCAAGTTCTGTATACAACAGGACAAATCACAAAGGCAGGAAAGTGCTAGACTTCTTACTACAGTCTTATTATAAGGGATACACATAGAAGCAGCAGACAGATTAGGAGACTTAAAGTAGTGAATTCAGTTTTATGTTACGTGTCATGGCTTCAGGGTAATGCCATTCTTAGAAAGGGAGATAGAACACTAAGTCATTTTGCCAGGAAGCAATTTTATTTGTGCCAGCATTGGCTCAGTGGATTCTTATCCAAAGGCATATATCCATTAGCATAGCGGGGCTTTGCCTTATATACAATTTTAGCCTTTCCCCCCCAATAAAATAACATATATTTTATCAGGTATTTTATGGCTAGAGAGCTCTGACACTAAGGCTACACAAATCCCATAGGGTTGCCATGTCATTAAGACATTGAGGCTGTAGGGGTGAGATGGGATTACCTTGAAACTGAGGGCACAGTAATGCCATAGTGTGCATGCTTGTATTGATACTGAACAAGCCACATCATTTCTTTGTTTTAAGAAGACCCTAGCCACATCGGGATCACATCACTAGCATCCTATTTCTTTACTAGCTTTTAGTTCTTAATATTTGATAAAGAATTCATTTACATAGGGGGGCAGTGAGATGGTTTATCAGGTAAAGACAATTGCTGCCAAGACTGATGAACTAAGTTTGATCACTGGGACCTGCATGGTTGAATGAAAGAACAAGCTTCCACAAGTTGTCCTCTGCCCTCCACATGAACACCAAGGCACATATACCTACATAAAACAAAAAAAAAAAAGGAAGAAAGGAAAGGAAAAAAGAAGAAGGAAGGAAAGGAAGTAAGAAAGGAAGGAAGGGAGGGAGGGAGGGAGGGAGGGAGGGAGGAAGGAAGGAAGGAAGGAAGGAAGGAAGGAAGGAAGGAAGGAAGGAAGGAAGGAAAGAAGGAAGGAAGGAAGGAAGGAAGGAGTGAAGGTGATAAAAAGTCTTCACTTACATAGGTGAGGTTGAGCCAGTCACTGGTGGCCAGGTAAAGACCAATCCCCAACCCTCTGCTCTCTCTTGAGTTCTTGTGAGCAATGCTCTCCTAAAATTGTAAAACTGCCAGGGTGTCAACTACCATATTATCATAATAAAGTTATTCCTGACACTCAGGAAATCCATGCCAAGAAGTCAGAACAAAAGCTAGACAAGTTCTTTATTAAACTACTTGTGCTCAGCTGGTCCTAGGGCCTTTTATTAGCTATAAATTTGTTGTCCACTCTCTGTACTACCTAAGTGCTCCAGATCTGATGCTCATCCCATTAGCCCTTTCTTGCTGTGCAGCTCACAGGTTGGTAATTCTGCCATCACACCCTTCCTTACATCCCATACATTGCCCATATCACAACTTTTCATGTTACTTCGTTATCTTTCCTGCACAGGTATTTCTCCCACTTGACAAATAAAATGAAATCCTCAGATTAACAAATTAACATCTTACAAAAACAAGTTGGCTACAGCTAAACATTCAAGTGTCAATGGGATCAAGAACAAAGACAGTCAACAGGAACATGATCTTCCTATCGTAGGGGAAACTTGCCCAGTAAAATAATTGCCAGAATCTGAACTTCCATGCTATGTATTTAGTTCCCCAAATGCTCATAAGGAAGTAACTCCTCCTGAGAATGGTAAGTGACTCAAAGGATGAATTGCTTGCTTCCTAAAAGGTTGTTAATTGTCAAGATTTACTGAAAAACCCTCACCTTGCTAGATCCACTATTCCTAACGATTATATTGGGTACATTTCCCAGTCCCAATTAGACCTCATTATTACAAGACCCACCAAAAATCCAGACTCCAAAGTTTCTTGAGTCTATGAACTCCATTTCCCCAGCCCAAGATATTACTAAGATTCTTTCAGAAAGACACTCTCCATTTTTGTAAAATTCTCTTTGTTCGCTCGGTTAATTTCAGTAGCCTTTTGAAGAAAGTGAGCCTTAACAGAGGCCATGGAAACCTCCTTTTCTTTTAGGATTTTGATAAGGATAAATTTCCCCATATTGACCAGTTCCACCTGGCCTCCCAAAAATTATTCTGACATGTTATATTGCTGATACTCTGTGAACAATAAACTGTCCTTTCTCTGACCCAACAGTCTGTGTCTTCAGATGACATTTACCAAAGAAGAGTCTAACATCTTAGCTTGAAAGTAGCATAGAATCTTAGACCCTTCGCAGCTCTCAACAAGATGTTATATTAGAAAACAAAAAAAAACATGTGATAATACTCATAACTGGCTTTTTATATGAAAGGGTAAAGAGAAAAGTGGCTTGACAAATATCCATTAAGCCTAACTTCTAGTGGATCAGAAATTTGAGTTTAAGTGGCATGACACATGAGAATACAGAATTCAGTGTGCCATCTTGGAAGCAGATTGGGGCTCCCCATCAGACTTAAAAGGTCCTTGATCTTGGAACTTCCCAACCCTAGAACCATGAAAACAGAGACATGTATTCATTTAAATGTCCTAGTCTTCATACAATTAGACTAAGATAAGTACCAATTCTGCATTGATCTTTAAGAAAATGATGCTATATAATTAAAGTATGTAGCACAGTGTACTGATGTCTTACTGAATATAATTTTATACTACTACATTACATTTTTTTTTTTTTTTTTGGTTTTTCGAGAAATGGTTTCTCTGTGTGACCTGGAACTTGCTTTGTAGACCAGGCTGGCCTGGAACTCACAGAGATCTGCCTGCTTCTGCCTCTGGGATTAAAGGCATGTGCTGTGGTATTGTATTCCCCCAAATATTGTGCATGCTAATAAACTTATCTGGGGTCAGAGACAGAGCAGCCACAATATTAAACATAAAGGATAGGCAGTGGTAGCACATGCCTTTAATCCTAGCATTCCAGAGACAGAAATCCATGTGTTCAAGGTTACAGACAGACATGGTGACTCATCACACCTTTAATCCCAGAAAGCAAGCCTTTAATCCCAGGGAGTGGTGGTAGAAAGTAGAAAGGTATATAAGGCGTGAGGACCAGAAACTAGAAGCATTTGGCTGGTTAAGTATTTGTCTGGCTAAGCATTCAGGCTTTTGAACAGCAATTCAGCTGAGACCCATTCTAGATGAGGACTCAGAGGCCTCCAGTCTGAGGAAACAAGACCAGCTGAGGAATTGGCAAGGTGAGATAGCTGTGGCTTGTTCTGTCTCTCTGGTCTACCAGCATTGACCCCAATAACTGGCCTCAGGTTTGATTTTATTAATAAGAACTTTTAAGATTCATGCTACAATGTGCCACCACTGCCCTGCTCTGTTTTCTTTCCTAAGAAAACAATCTTCACATTACATCGTCTAGAACTTCCATTTGCAGCAGAGTGGGGAAAGTGGACAAGTATGCCAAAGAAAGTTAAGCATCATAAATGGAAGCTCAGTATAGAAGGAGAAGCACTTTACTCCTAGCAACTGAGCCAGACATCAAAAATCCCAGTCTTGGGATGGGTAGAGGAGTCATTTTCCTTTGGAGGTGTGGTCACTGGTAGGTTACCTGTGCTCCAGTGAATACCATACCCAAGTATAAATGGGCAACACTGATTAGATTCAGTGGGAAAGAAGAGGAGGAGAACATGAAATTGGGAGGGGGCAGTTGGAGTGGGGCACAAGGGAAGTTGGGGAAGGGAAATGAGGAAATGGATATTATCAAAATGCATTGTATACATGTATAAAATTCTCAAAAGATACAGAAAAAAATTAAGAACAAAACAAAATATAGGCTTACAAGTCTTTGGTTTCAACATGGACAAGATCAAATTCAAAGCAGGTCTGTCTGGGAGACTATGTTAGAACTGTGACTACGATCTTTCAGTGTCTGTTTCCTCCCCTTATCTCACACTCACTCATCAAGTTTGCATGCCATTTCCCACCTCTGTTCAGCCAAAGTCTGTGTAGTCTTCAAAATTCTATAACCTAGGTAAGCTTTTTCTAATCCACCACCTTTGCATGTATGCCTGATTTCCTCCAAATTGAAACATTCTCTCCTGGAGGGAGGTGAGAAGTTCCTAAAGTTCCAGAGGTAAGTAAGCATACAAGACCCAGGAAGTAAATAAAACTGAGAAGGTTCGAGAAGCCACGGGATTCACAAGGTCCCTCCCCAAGGTTCCATAAGCTGTAACAATCTCAAGGAAGAGGAGAGTTTCCTACCACTTGGCCTCCCTTGCAAGCTGCAGAGAGCTTCAGCGATGCAGGTTTTGTGACTTGTGACCTATGGTGGGGTGGGATTTTCAGCAACACCAATGCTTTTGAATCACTTATGCTCCTGTGAGTAACCCTTCACCAGTGGTCCTAGAAGTAAATCCCAGTAACTTCCCTGGCTCACTCGACTATATTTGCATGGCATTGCTTCTATGACCTGCCACTGGTGTCCTATCTTAGGTGAACAGACATTTGTTCACATTCCCCCACAAAAAGTCACACAACAATAATTTAGGCAACTCTTCCACAGTGCCATCTGAAAAAAAAAAATCACAATATTCCACAGTGCATCACATCCCACCCCCACCCCCACTTTTTTAACCTGTGCGTCTTCATCCATGCCGACATTTTTTTTTTATAGATACACCATTTGTACTTTAGTGGTTTGTCTATCATAGATGTTTTTTCGATAAATTCAGGCTATAATTCTAACAACACATTTTTAAGACTACACCAATATGGCCACCTTTTGTACTTAAGCTGGTTTGACTGATTTTCTTTTTTAATATAATTCAAGTGCTTAAAACCTTCTGATACAATCCACCTTTTTCATGTAAATTCAGCCAAAGGATTCTAATTTTACATGTAGATTTCTTTGTTTTTTTAAATGTCTTTATTATTATGGAGATGATCTCTTTTCCTCTTTTCATTATCTGGTTGGAAATACCAGGATTGTTTTTGTCCTGATTTACTGCCCGTTAATTGACACATTTATCCTAAGCCTAGAATAAAAGAATCAAAGAGATATAGCAACCCATCAGAAACTAAAACAAAGAAATCAACAGGCTATCACATCTTCCCCTTTTGTTCATGAATGATGTGGTAGACAGAAATCAAAACAATTGCAAGCAATGTGACTTAACAAATCAAAGCAAAATTTTTTGTTTTGCCTTAAAAATTATGTGTTGAATCCAGCGAAGCATTCTGCCACGTACTTGTAACCCCTCCAACATATACAAAGGTAATTGTGTGTGTATCTTGGTGGTGAGAACTGGTCAGGTAGTTTAAAGAAAGGGACTTTGATTCTTGTCTTTGGTCACAACCAGAAATGCCCTTGGTTATGTCCTCATAAGAAGCCATAAACACCAGAAGTGTTTAGGGGCTTTCCTTACCAATCTGGGGTTTGTTTTGTTTTGTTTTTTTTTTAGCATTTTATTTATTCAGCTTTTCCTTTTATTCGGTTGCCTGGAAGCCATCCCTGTGCTGTGACTGGAACTATAGTCCTGCTTAGGATGGAGGTGCTCAGGTGCCTCATGGGTAGGACAAGTGGACTGATCAGCTCATATTCCATGTGTCAACCCAGAAAAACCTTGGAGATTTAGGCAACAACCCTCATTAGTAACCCATTTCTTCTGACTTGGTTTTGGTAAACAGGAGTTCTGCTGCTTCATAAACTTGATAATAAAATCCTTTCTAAATCCCATCCTACTGAGAAATTCATTCTTCAAGTTTATGAAACAAAGGACTTGGAAGCCACTGGTTTGAAATGGATTTCATGGCCATCAGTTTTCCAATATCCTAGCCTTCCAAGCTTGAAGTGAGAAAACCTTCTCCGTTGGATCTGAGAACCCACACATGTTGCCCCTGTGTCAGTGGAGACTCAGATATAGGACAAAGTCAAACCTGGGTACAACTTACCTAGAGATACACTAAATCTTAACTGTAAAAACAAAAGATAAGACTATCTAGCTTTTATATGGCATACCATACTGTGCACCCATCAATTAATTTTTGAATGGCTGATCGATAGCTCTTTTTCTTTATTATTATAACATGTGTGTATTTGTGCATGCACAAATTAATACAATCTGCTAAGTCTGTTTTTATTCTTCGTGTGTATATGGTTTCAAGACTAACAACATTGTATTAGACAAACAATAAGGATGCTCATTTTGGGAGAAGCTAATTCTCCTTTTCCAAGCAGTCATTAGTTGTCTGTAGTTCTTTGTCTAGCTAGGGGTGGGACTCCATGAAATTTTCCCCCTTCCATGTTAACATGTCCATTGATATTACCATTGTTTTGGTCTTGTTCATGCAGTTAGGAGATGGTGTTTCACAGCTAACTTTCTGGCATTCTGGCTCTTGCGATCTCCTCTTCCATAATGCTCCCTGAGCTGTAGAAACTGTGATATAAAAGTATTCATTAGATCTGGGGTCCTCATAATCTGTTAATCTACCCATTGGGGTTTTCTGGGATGGTTTCTGCTGGCTTATAGAGAGAGAGTTCTTTGATTAGGTGGTCTAAAGATGAACATCTAGAATGTAGTAAGGAATTATGCTGCTCTAGCAAAATGCTAGTGGATTCTTTTCTAAGAACCATGTCCTCACCAGCCCCTGGGGAGCTACTTCTGTTTTGAATACTAGGCATAATTTCCATCCTCTTAGTGGGCCATAAGTCCAATTAGACAGCTGTTGGTTGCCACCAACATGTGAATTGCGCATGTTGCACCTTTATGCATATCTTACCATGCTAGCAATTGTCTTGTGTCTTAAGTGTTGCAGCTGGGTAGGACTGTTTAATTGTTCTTTCCCTTGGCAGCTTGCAGAATCTTTTCTGGAACCATGGAAGCGAGATAGCAAGAAAGAGGCTTCCATATCAGATCCAGTGCTAACCATCTGAGTCCTATGTCCCAAGTGTGCACTGTCTTCAACAATAGTGACACACCCCCAACCCCTGAGGGGGAACAGAGGGCCACATCTATAATCTGTACTGTTTTGGGGAGTGACTTGAACTGTACTGACCAACTATCCTCCTGTCTGCCTCTCCCAGCACCGGGATACAGGCATGCAGTCATGCTGTCTTTCCAGCTCACATCCTCATGTTCATACAGCCAGCACTCTGACCCACTGAGCCATCTCCAAGACCAAATGTCTTAGAAGAATAAGAATGAACCATGGTTTCAGAACACAAATAAAGGAAAAGTTGTGAGTTCTATCTTTAAGGACAACAGAGTAAAAGGTTGCGATGTAGTTAACCCCTGCTAGGTGATATATTTGATGTATAATATCAAACAGCCTATCAAATGCTCTGGAAACCCATTGTCACTTCTCTACAATGGGAAAATTAACATGAAGATTTGTGGAACTTTGGAAGAAGGTATAGAAAACTATTAGGATGGTATCAGGCAGCTAGACAGTTTCCTCTGTATCCACCACCCCCTTGTCTAGTCTCAATATTGTAATGGCACCGCAAGATTTTTAAACAAGTGGCTCTTATTTCTCTTTCTACCTCCCTAAATAAACACTCCCAGTCCTCATGGATAATTAACCACCATTCTTTAAGTGTCTTTTCAGAAACTTCCTTTTCTCCTGCATGTTTCTAAGCACAAAGAGGAGAGATATATTTGGTCATTTGTTCTGTACTGTTTACTTGCTCTCCTTTTTTTTCCCCAATTAATGGAATACATTTTCCTCCACACGTCTGCTTTCAAAGAGCAGTTTGGCTAAAAGTAACTTTATTTCTCTATATTTGCTGCATTTAAACAGTTCCACATCCATGGGCTTCTAGGTTTTCTTTCATATGTTTTATATTCAAGCAGAGATGAAGGTGACATTTCCATACATGTGAGTTGCTTCTGCTTTAGTCTTTGCACCCATCTCTGGCTATCACTCAGTCCTTGGTTTTGGCTCTCTATGATTCCTGTGCAAATCAATGACTTCTCTGCAAAAGAAAAATTATCCCTAGGTAAATAGTTGAATGTTTCTGTACAGAGTTTTAAAAGCAATACCTTAGAGTTTATGATGCATCCTTATTGACTAATCTACACTGTAGTAGATTAACTTCCAACCCCAGGGTTGTAACAGTTGATATGGTAAAGACATCAGGGTGCTTGTAAAAGTTAAATATGTGTGTTGTTATTATTGCTGTTTTTTTTTTCATCCTAAATTTCATTTAGCTATTTTTGGAAGCCTCTACCAGCCTGAAGATTCATAAATTATTCCCATAGTGATTCTAATTTACACACATTATCATCTGACAGGTAGAGACATATTTTTCATTTCATTGATTAACCAATAATTTATATCTTTTTATTTATGTTTCTAATACCAATCATATAATAGCCTACCTTACAATAGCACTGAAGCATGACTAATCACTGTCATAACACTCTCATACAATCTTTTCAAGTACTTTTCTGCTGTGTAATAATGTTCTAACAAATACTGTAAAGATTTGTTACTCGAACTGGCTTAATAAAATGCTGGTTGGCCAGTAGCCAGGCAGGAAGTAGAGGCAGGGCAAGCAGACTAGGAGAATGCTAGGAAGAGGAAGGACAGACTCAGGAGTTGCCAGCCAGACACAGAGGAAGCAAGATAAAAATGCCAAACTGAGAAAAGGTATCAAGCCACATGGCTAAACATAGATAAGAATTATGGGTTAATTAAGTGTAAAAGCTAGTCAGTAATAAGCCTCAGCTAATGTCTGAGCAGTTATAATTAATATAAGCTTCTGTGTGGTAACTTGAGAAGTGGTTGCTGGGTATTTGGGAGTTGTTGGAGGAACAGAAACTTCCATCTACAGATGGCACCCAACGTGGGGCAACTGTATCCATATAAAACCTGAGAGAGCTTGGGAAAGGATTCTAAACACATAAAAACAGAGTCAAATTCAGCTTTTCAGTAACCACTTTTTCTCTGGTGGGCTCAGTTTGCGGGTGATGAGAAGAGGCCCAGCTCCTTTAAGGGATGGTTTTCTGACTCAGCATTAGTGGAAAAAAAAAAATGTGGCTCTTTTAAGAGGCCCTGCTGCCAAACACTTAAATGATGTTTATGAGCAGCTGGCAGCACACTACTTGGTGGTAGCATGGACCTAAAACCTCCCCAGAGTTGGGGCCTATACATGTGTCTCCTGCCCAAATCTCTGCCACGCAGCTAGACTCTTAGGAAGCCAAGAAATGAGGTAGAGCCAGCCACTTTAATCTAGCTCTTTTAATCCTAGCCACACCTGCTTAGCATATTAAATGCTTAGGTGATCAGAAAAAGATAAAGATAGGCAATAAAAACAGATTCAAAAAACAAACAAACAAACAAAAACCTCTGAACTTTCACAATGTATTTAAAAATATATGTAGGCAAGGCTTGTGAGAGTAAAGAGAATGTATAGATAGCCATAAAAAGAAATACATAGTTTTAAAATAATAAAGTCCATAAAAAGGGAGTAAAGTAATATAAAAGAAGGCCACCTAAAGATAGAAAATACACAGAGAGTCTGGATACTGTATGTTATTGTGTTGTTTTTTAATTGTTTGACAGCTGAGGAAGGAAGAACAGCTGCTAAGAGACATGTGATTATGAATGTTCTGCATTAATCCAACTTATATATTTTGAAAATGCCTTGACTACTTCAAAATTTAAGTCAAAAGATATGTTACTTTGGAGAAGAGGTTCTGCTTTTATTTCCACAGAAAATGAGAGGCTGTGGATTCATTCTGTGTTAAGAAAATTTGGGCCATTTGGGCAAGAAACTGCTCTTGCCTGGACTGTTTGACAGTATGTTGTATAAACTGGACATGCAGGACCCGTAAGAAGGTGACCACTGAACTTTGCCAAAACAAGGCAAGATGATCCTTCAGATTCCTGCTTTGCAGAGGAGACTGCCAGACATTCGGCAGGATACAGAAAGAAGTGACTGATGAACTTTGCCAATAGGTAAGACAATCATTGAAATTTCCTGCTTCACAAAAAGTCTGCCAGAGACTCTAGGCCTGTAGACTGAAGATGGATGACCCAATATTGCAGAGGAACTTTGGGTGACTGTCCAAGCAGCCAGATGTCTCTGTCATTTCTAGAATTTTGAAATTTGCTTACAATGCACTTCCTGTTTACTTGGGTAACATTACATCCTTCTGGAGTTGAAGACTAGATAGTTATATTTAGTTATAATACAAGATAAATTAGATACAAAACTTTAGACTCACCAAGATAAGATAGATAATTAAATATTTTCTCTAATTTTGTCAAATGCAAATGGATGGGATATTGTTACTGTAATTCTTACTTAATAACTGTTTTTGTTTTATTATATTAAGGTTAAAAGTTTCCTTTTTAATTAAACAAAGAAGGGGAAATGCTGTTTAATAAAATGCTGGTTGGCCAGTAGCCAGGCAGGAAGGAGAAGCAGGGCAAGCAGACTAGGAGAATTCTGGGAAGAGGAAGGCCAGAGTCAGGAGTCACCAGCCAGACGCAGAGGAAGCAAGATAAGAATGCCGAAATGAGAAAAGGTACCAAGCCACATGGCTAAACATAGATAAGAATTATAAGTTAATTAAGTATAAGAGCTAGTCAGTAATAAGCTTGAGCTAATGGCTGAGCAGTTATAATTAATATAAGCTTCTGTATGGTAATTTGGGAAGTGACTGCTGGGTATTTGGGAGTTGTTGAAGGAACAGAAACTTGTGTCTACAACCTTTTGTCACCTTTACTCTCTGTGGGTGAGGCTGTGATCATTCAAAACCACCAATCCAGTTGGAATTTTAACTGGACTTCTTCAGTTAGAGGTTAGTTCAGTAATAGAGCAACCAGTGAGATGCTTAATGCCTCTTGCTAATAGAAGGAAGAGAGGAAAGAACTAAAAGGTGACTACTGTTTGGGTCAGGATAGCTCAAACAGTCCCTGGACAACCACAACTCTACATTATTCCATTATGATTTTGTTATAAAAACAGGAGCACTTCACCAGCTGCCTTTCTATGGCCCATTCTCACAAATGTTTGTAGGTATAAGACAGAACAGGGGGAAAGGTTCCTGGAAGTTTAACTGTAAATTAGGAACTCAAAACAGCACACTTCATTGACTCCCATAGTTAGTGTTTGTTGTTCTTCTAGAAAGCACAAAAAGTAGTATTTTATTAAAAAGCAATTTTAATTATGAAGAGCTATTACAATCCTTAGAATAATGTGACATGGAATTCCCAGTGTGATGAGAAATACTTCTTTTGAAGTTTACTTTACTAATCTTCCCAAAAATATCATTATGTGGGGCAGAGAGAGGGCTCAGCAGTTAAGGGCACATACTGCTCTTACAGATGACCCCAATTCAGTTCCTAGCACCCATGTCTAGTGGCTCACAACCACCTGTAACTCCAGCTCCAGGGGAATATGATGCCTGTGACTTCATGAGCACCTGAACTTACATGTGCAGATACATAAACGTACACACACACACACACACACACACACACACACACACACACACACACACACTGGGGGTGGGGAATTTAGAAATCTTGGGGGCTGAAGAGATGGCTTACCAGGTAAGGCACTTACTGCACTCTAAAAGATCTCAGTTCATTCATTTCCAGCCCCCACATCAGGAAACTCACACCCAATACCAAGGGACCCCGTGCCCTGTGGCCTCTGTGGGCACCTGCACACATGTGGTGGACATAAACTCACATAGGCTCACACACATATACATCAGTAAAAATGGTAAAAGGATCTTTAAAAACAAATAAGACAAGTCTTTTAAAAATATGTATCATTATGTGACAAGTTGATTTTAAAATCTGCCTTCTGCTTTCACAGTTTCTAACACCAAAGCCCTCAATTTCTCTTTTTGAGTTTTCATGAAGTTAAGGACTCTGTTAGGTCCTGAATCTCAAGTGCTCCCCCCTCATTCTATTGACTCTCACATGTCCATTCCCCTTTTCTGTGCCCAGGCTCTCTGGTAGCACAGTACCTCACTGCCCTCATCACATAGTACCATAGCTAGACATTTATTTTTCTGCCAAATTTATAAGCTTCGGGGCAAATTATTGCTATTGGTATCAGTGTTCACGTGTATATTCAGAGGCCCAGCATCTGAAGGGTACCTGAAACTCTCTAAGTATTCAGCACATGTGGGTTCATGATAAACCAGCAAAGGTGTCATCAGATCCTCCATGTTGTTCATGGTTTTGTCAAGAGTTTACATCACAGTCAGAATCAAACCAAAAGAAAGTCTGAAACTGACTACTTTCCAGAAACTAATCACATTATTTTAAGCCAATTTTTGAGTTCATTTGTGTGTGTGTGTGTGTGTGTGTGTGTGTGTGTGTGTGTGTGTGTGTATGGTGTGGGTGTGGGTATATGAATGTGGTGTGTGAATGTGATGTGTGGTGTGGAAGTGTGAGGGTGTGAGTGTGGTGGGTGTGTGGAGTGTGAGGGTATGAGTGTGGTGTCTGGTATGGGGGTGTGAGGGTGTGAGTGTAGTGTGTGGGTTCTGGTGTCTGGTGTGGGAGTGTGTGGATGTGGTTGTGTGAATATAGTGTATGGGTGTGGTATCTGGGTGTGTGTGTGTGTGTGTGTGTGTGTGTGTGTGTGTGTGTGTCCAGACCAGCATCAGGGCTATTTACAAGTAGAGATGTAATGTGATGATTCAATACTATATTTCCATTGGGCAGAACTGCTCTGTAATATCTACATGCAAAAATAATGCACTTCTTGGTTAAAACCTCTAAGCAATATGAAGTCTTCAGTGGCTGAATGAATATGATGTAGCTAATAAAGTAGAAGCTATTCAAAGAAAAGCCCATGGTCTACAAAGAAATAAAATATATAATGCAAGCTAGTGAGGAACTGAAAAAGGAAAGCATCCCTCCAGATTACTCTTTTCTCTCTATTTAGAGAACAGTAGAAATACTAAGCATGAAACGGGATCAGGAGATGTAGAGGTATTGTTATTTCATAATTTCAAAATTTCATAAGAATATTTCCTTAATGTATTATCAAAACTCAAAATTAAAAACTTATATCCACATCTTCCTATCAAATAAATACCTCTGTGGCAATTGAACCCAGCTAGATTTTTAGAAGGTCCTACAGAGATTCATGGAGGAAGCATATCTTTAAAATGAAAGTTCTAAATAAGATAAAGCTTTAGCGTTTTACAAGCAAAGTTTGAAATGATGCAATAATTGCAATAATTAGTCATCCACCCTAAAATTATCCATTGTAATCTCTACTTGTGGATATGGATAGCTAAATAACAATGTATAAACAAACAACATCAAAGTGCCTTTTTGGCTAACAGCCACCCTGCCACTTCTGAACTGAAGCCAGTTATAATGACATCACTCCAGCTTCAAGTCCTTTACTGGCCTTCCTATGTGTGTTGCTAAAATGCATGTAATGTCTTCCCTACAATTTGTCTTCAATTCACTTTGTCTTTCTTCCCTTAAATATTGACTTGACATCTCTTGATCTCGACTTATAATTTTGGCTGATATTATCACTGAGCAATTCATCTACAGAGACAGCCTTGCAGTGTATATACTCGAATCTGTGCAAGAAAAGACTGAATTTATATAAAACATAACAGATTATTTTAAATATACAAAATCTTCGCTTTCATCTTACAGGTAAGGATGATGTCCCTCAAGCTGAGAAATTCAGTTTCCACAGTACCATAACTATAAAAATGTATCCTTAGTAAGCCCATCTTCACGAGTTGTTTACTGAGTACCCTGAGAAATCAGCATCCACTCAGTTTAGCTAGGTTCTCTAAACAATTAAAGGCTTGAATATGTTTCACCATCTGTAAGAATAAAGGAAAATTAAGTAACTGTCCATTTGAAATAAAATTACCTGTTTGAAGTGGTGAAACTCAAAGCTAGTTTTCTCAGAAGTGTGACCCAGTTAATAAATATGTACTAGTATAATTATTATATAATAAAATGTGAGTGAACTCACTTATTTAACATTGTCTCATTATCTGCACATTCACACATAATAAATAAAAGTTCATTAAGTTGCTCAAGCATGGGGTTGTTTTTTCTTGTTAAAAGAACCTAAAGAAATTACATGTGCACAGTGTGGCTTCCACTTTATAATTTGACAGTAAAGTTGCAAGTACTTGGCAGCACTATATAAAGTGAATACTATTTGGAAGGAGGGCCAGCAAGTATCCATCTTTTCTTCCTACATGGAAAAATAATATGAAATTTACACTTAATTTTATAAGTTATAAATATTACCAATAGGAAGACTGAACATGTTGTACAATTGGTAAAGAGTTAGAGCTAACCAGGAATGCACAGGGATGACCACCATTTGCTGTAAATACTGCTTTCAGTTTACACTCTGTGAGAATTCCCTTACACTACTAATACCCTTCAGTACATTCTTTAGCTCTTAGGTCTCGTTTATTTCAGAAACAGGCTTTGCAATTAGAAGGATAAACTTGTCAACATTCCAAACCTATATCCAATTCAAAATATCTCCCTTCTGCTTTAAGACCTTTGCTTAGCAAGTTCTAAGTTTGGTCAAAAGATGAGTTTCCTTCAGCTCAATTTCATATACAATTCATGACTCCATGACTCATGGGAAGGGGTCAAGGAAGAAGAGTGATGGAGATCAATGTGTGGCTCTCTGTTCCCTGAAATCATTTGCTATGGTTTAAAGTTAAGGCATCAGGAAAGAGAGGCACACTTACACATAAACATTATAAAGGCAAGCACCAGGAAATCTATAGAGATAACTGTTCATACCATGGAGATGGCTTTTCCTATCCATTTTACATTATTATGTATGCTATAGAAATATTACCTTGTGCATATATCATCCGTGGTGGAAGGCTGATGAGCTCAATCTTGAGCTTAAATTCTTAACAGGCGACCACTGCTGCTGTGGTACAATAATGAAGACGTGGAAAGTGTCAATATTGGTATAGGCACATAATTTATTTAAAAACAATAGAACATACTAATTGTCTTTTAAAATTGAATATATGGGATACAAAGAAAAATGAGGACTGGGAAGAGATAATGATTAGGAGTCATGTATGAGAAGTCCCAACTACAGGTAACTTGGGCCTTGAACTTCCTGCAAGCCTGGTCAAGAACTGGTTTTAATAGGACCTAAAGGTGTTAGAACTCCCTGACTCCACACAGGAAAGGCAAAGGCTAACAGTAAGCCACTGTCCAATGCAAACACTGAGCAGAGCAGCAAGAAGCTCCTGTCATAATAATGATAATACACAAGCATCTTCCTATTCATTTTTGTCAATCCTAGTTGTATTATGTAATTTTCATTTAGATGAACAATAAAGATACTTGATCACTGAACTGGTTTCATTAGATCCCTTAATGCAAATGTCATTTTTTTTTTTTTTTTTTTTTTTTGGTTTTTCGAGACAGGGTTTCTCTGTGTAGCTTTGCGCCTTTCCTGGAGCTCACTTGGTAGCCCAGGCTGGCCTCGAACTCCCAGAGATCCGCCTGGCTCTGCCTCCCGAGTGCTGGGATTAAAGGCGTGCGCCACCAACGCCCGGCCGCAAATGTCATTTTCAATTCTTGTTTAAAGCCATGTGGAATCGCTTCGACTACATAAGCATGGTGGTATTTAATAATCTAAACTCCTCCCCATATTTGAAATAGGTCTGTCTCTCTAACATTTATTATACATTGGTCTACTCCTTTGCATTTTAAGTAAATTGCCACCACAAAAGCCTGCTCAGCTGGGACATTTCTTAATCCTATCAACTCCAGTCAAAATCATCCTTTTTCACCTACATATACTTAGCTTTCAAGTCCAAAATCCAAAGAAACATTTAAATTATTAAAGTCAATCTTGTGAAACGGATTTGTCTCGGTGTAGAGCAAATAATTTAAAGAAATTCCAGGTTATATTTGATCTTATATTGGCTAAGCAAGACTCCCAAATTAAATCAGTAAAGTGATCAATATTATATTCTTTGCATGGTGTTTTTAATGACTATGTTTGGACACTACTTTTTATTTTGCAATATGTAATTCACAATAGTAAAGTAACTCACTTAGCAGGTATCTATTTGTTATTAGTATTTGACATGACTTCAGGTTCCCCAGACTCTAAACAAAGGAAGAAATAATTCTTGCTCTCTGGATTCTAGATGCTCAGAGTGTGGCTACATCACAGGTAGGCCTCGCAATCATTCTTGAACTAAAATAGAGAAGCATCGAGGCTGTAAACTAAAGTAGTGACAGGCTGCATGAATTGAAAGCATAGGAAGAAAGAAGGAGATGTTTAATTTTAAAATATGAACTCCGAGAAAACTCTGTATATTTTAAACTAAGTCAATAGATGAAAAGTGTTCTATTTGGCAGAAATTTGGTGTTTAAAAATAATAAGCTGCTCTGTGGAGGAAGGTGATAAATCGGTTCTGGGAATTTTTAGAAGTTTTTAGTTAAAAGGAACTGTGGGACATGCAAATAATGATGTCTAGCAGCCAGTTCAGAAGGTGTGGCTGGAGCTTTGGTGCAGTCGAGGAGCAAAGCTGTAGAGCTGGGGATAATTTGCATGAAGCAATAAAAGCTGCTGTGATCATGAATGGTGAGAACTGGATAGGAACAGACTGTACATGAAGTGAAATAGTGGTGTGTATAGCAGGAAGAACACAGCAAAAAAAAAAAAAAAAAATGACAGCAGGGAGACAGGACACTAAATCAGTGGCCAGGTAGCCAAGGAACCCAGGTAATGTCAAAGACATCAGAAGAAGAAACAAATCCATTAAGAAAGTGATAATTAATCCTGTCCAATGCCAAAGAGATGCTGAGAATAAATCATGTATGAAATCACTGGGTATCAGTAGTCTCAAGAATATAATCCTAGAAAGAACTATTAGCATTAATTAACTTCAAACTAATAATTATATTTGAATTCTCTTTGTAAGCTGAAGATGGGGGCATTAAAAAGGAGTCTGAGCACGAGTTGAGTTGTTCCTCTGCTAGGCAGGGAGTGGAAGTTCCCCCACAGCAATAACTTCTGCATTAATCACAAGTCCTGTTCTTACTATTGTCCCTTGGATGTCAGTGGTTTTAGAAGAGGAAGACTCCTGTTGACCACACTGAGGCAGTAAAACAGGACATTTGAACTATTAAACTCTGTTCCAAGTGGACTTCTCACACCTTGAAAGTATACTATCTCTGCTTTTGCTCTCAATGAATTGTCTCTATCTGGTTTCTTTGTTCTAAAACACAAAGACTTGGAAGCCTTCTAAGGGCACCCTTGGAACTCCAGTATGCCCGTGTTACTATGACTGCTAGACATTGTCCCGTTCAGCATTTGCCACTCAAAACCCCAAAACAGTTGGACAAAGATTACAAGCAGAATTATGGGCCACAGCTGCTATGGCTCTGAGGAACATTTGCACTTAACATTCTAGCCAACTAGAAAAATGAGTTAAAATCCAAGCCACATGTTCCTAATGGCCATGACACTCAGTTGAGAATGCACTTAAGAAAATTCACTCCTCAGAATAAGTAGTAGAGAACCTTTCATTGAACTCATCCTAAAACTGAAGGTCTTGAGCGCACAAGTTTAAGATGACTCTGAATTGTTTTGTATGTGTACATGGTGTGTGCATGGTCATGTGTGTGAGCATGTGTACATGCACATGTGTGTTCATGCCTGTGGAGGGAGAAGGTTGCCCTCTAGTGTCTATGTGATGCTCCCAACTTTATTTTCTGAGAGACGGGGTCTCTCTCCTAAAATCCTGAGCTCGATGATTTGCTGGTCTACCCAGTTTGTGAGGAGGTCTTGTGCATCTCCTGGGATGACAGACAGGGACTACACCCACCCAGCTTTTATGTGGCTCTGAAAATCACAGCCCTGTCTTCATGCTTGAGAAGTGAACACTGTATCTATTGAACTGTCTTCATAAATCCCAGTTCTGTGAAGTTTTAAAGCCATACCATAATGCTCTTAGTGCAATCCAAGAATCACATTTCTCAAGAAGGTAACAAGGATGTGGAAGGCTTTGAGACATCTAAATTCGAGCTGTTTTGGGAGTCCACCTTACCCTAGTCAAAACAGGTAGCATCAAGAAAATAAACAACAAATGCTGATGAGGGTGTGAGGGAAAAGGAACCATCAGTCACTGCTTATGAAATGGAAGCTTGCACAGCCATTCTGGAAGACAGTGAGGAGGATCCTCAAAATCGATATGATCTATGGAGACATACACAAAGGACACTAAGTCAGCCTACCACAGAGATAATTTGCACATCCATGTTTATTGCTGTATTATTCACAATAACTAAGAAACGGAACCAACCTACACATTGCCAGCACATGGGTCAACACATATGTCAACATAAAATAACTGTGGTACACATGAACAGTGGGGTTTCATTTTATTTTTTACTGCCTTAACAAAAAGAGAAATGAGGTCAAGATTTTTCCAGAAAATGGATGGAAATAGAGATTATGTTAAGCAAAATAATACAGACGCAAAAAAGAGAAATGCATGCCTCTCGTGCAGTATCTATACTTAAATGTGTATGTTCATATATGTATGAGAGAGAGAGAGTGCACATACATGCATGCACAGATGAATATGTGTGTGTGCAGTAGAAATGGAAAGAAGTGGTCTTTAGGGAGAGGAAGGAAAACAAGAGATTAACACAGTACTAGTAACACAAATAGCAGATAGAACTATTTATGAAGAGCAAGGAGACCAGAATGGAGGAGAAAATAAGAACAGGTAAAGGTCAGTTGAGGAGGAGGATGAATTGGAAAAAATATGCAATGATATTATCTAATCAGCCACTTTGTACACTAACTTAACATTAATTTATTTTTTTTTAAGGATTTGGAGGGTAAGGAGCAGCTTCTATATCTCTTTCTGCATTTCAAAATATCCTCTAGGTAAGGCTGGAAATGTCTTGCCAGTTTTTTCTAGCCATCTCCTTTCTCTGATAGTGGCCGCCAAAGAGAAGCTTGTCCAGCAGCTCTGAACTACTTCTGGCTCCTCCTCTTCTCTGTAGCTACTATGCTTTACTTTAGGAAAGCACTTCAAGCGTCGTCTCCTTTTGGTCGGTTTGTTTGTTTGTTTCTAGAATGTAAAGACAGATGTAAGAGGAGAAACATCAAAAATGATATTTTAAAATATGTTTCTAACAAGTAGTATAAATAGGACCTGGGAGAGAAGCCAAGGAGGCCAAAGAAATGGGAAAAGCTTTTGGGGGCTACAAAGGTGCCATCAGATACAGACAAAAGCATTCTACTGTGTTCCTAGGAGTTCTTAATATTTGAGTCTCCACAATAGAAAAGCATTGCTCTAAAAATGAGTTATTTTACATCCAAACTCTTGTTTGTCCAACTCAGAACGCATTTCTCCATTGGTAGACGGCATCCAAGGGAGACAGTGTATCCATGTCCCATGGCTCAGCTCTAGCTAGTAAGAAAATGAATCTAGAACTTTCTGTTGCTGAACCTTTTTAATCATACCCACCCTATTGCTTCCTCCCTGTTCACCCTAAAAATGTAAACACAGAGAGGGGGGGAGAGAGAGAGACTGAAACAGTTCTCAAAAGCTCCTGAGGTGGACAACTCAGGAACATCTTATAAACACAAAGTGAGATAAAGACATAGAGTCATCAACTTGGTCAGTTTATTGAAAGAATAATTTCTTATGTGTTGTGGTTAACAAGAGCCTATGCCCTGAGCGTTACAATTTCAAGTTGCATGTGTCATACTGTTTTAAAACCATGTTCATCACTCTGCCTAATTCACTACAGTGTACAACTTAGGACCATATGGGTAGTTTTGAATAAACATATTACGGCTCTGAAAAAAAAAATAGGAAGACCAGAGAGATGAATAACGATATGAAGAGAAACAGAGAAGTACTATATCCAATGGATAAAGATATTATCTTTGTGCTTTGAAAATTCATCGGGAAATAGTAAATAAAGGTGATGGAGACTCTTCAGCTTTAAATAGGCAGTTCCTCAAGTGCACTGTGCAAACCCATGTAGATTTTGTCTCCTGAGTTAAACCAGTTAGGATGAATTCACCATCTGTTTGTCCATCCTCAGAACTTTGGGGAGAACTGGAAAGAGCAGTCAGTTGCAAATGGAATCATAACTCATTCCCACCCAGACTGTTTTTCTTCACCTGCTGTTGTGAGCTCACTTGAGCAATTTTGAAACCCAAATGCAATCACAATTTGTTAATGATATCTAGGCCAGTGCTTCCCTCTTCAAGGAAAGCACCCCACCCTTGATTTATAAAACCAAGTGAAAGGCTGAAAGTGACTCTATCACTCCTACAACAGATGAGTCTAGTGGGTGAAACCGAAACCCTGAGACTTTCAGTATTCTAACCAAGTTCACAAGTCAAGACAAGTCTGTTCTATGAGAAAAAAGAAATGTTATGAGTGTTGTTTAAATCCAGTTATTGGTGTGGCTGGGTTTCTCCTGAGCATTTCAGAAAATATTAATGTAGGAAAAAAAGTCTTTTGTGGCAAACCATCTGTCAGATTTTGCTGTGATAAAGAATACTATAATATCCAGATGAGCCTCGAAGAATCATTTCGTTCGAGAAGATGGCTTAAGTCTTTATCACTGAGGTCCTGCAGTCAAAAACTTCTGGGAGCTCATTAGAAATGCAGAATCATGGGCTTCACCCCACAGCTGTGAAATTACTTCTGCCTTCTCACAATATCCCTCAGGTTATATGTGTTAAAGTTGGAGACACTGTCTTAAGTGAGACTAGAAGAAACTTCTACTCCTAAAAAATGTACGGACTAAGGTGTGTGCATTTAAATGACACCACCAGGATGTTATTGCTCTAAGTAACTGGGATGTGGGTATTTTTATGAAGTGTAGAATCCCTTCTAACACATATTATCTCCAATTTATCATAGATAGCAATAGAAAATTTCTGTAAATCAACTTTCTATTGCATAAGATACAAGAACCATAAGTATACAGAAATAAAATGTTCTTTAAAAGAGTCTATGAGCCAAGCCACATAAATTGTTCTTATTTGGAAACTTACTCTGCAGTCTATTATTTGAAGTTTGATTTACGTAGAATTTATTTTTATCTAGTCAGAGTTTAAGAGAAACTCTGTTGTCTTCTTTATAGATAAGGAAGGCTCTTAAGTACATAATTCTCAGAAATTTTTAGGAAACAAATCTTATTTAACAAATGTGCAACTCTCTATTTACACATACTTCATAGTTATGTAAGCAGGAATAAGTATTGCTTGGTTCATACAGCCAGCTAATAGCAAATGATTCTTAACTAATAATTAAATAACTTTAAGAAGGAAGCATTCAGTTTTCTTAGCTCATCTAGCTGTTCACATAAAAATAATAAAGCTAAAACCTCTTAAAAGATACATTATCCATGAATTTAGACAAGGCCAAATTGGGCTGCATTACATTACTGAATTCTAACTAATAATTCATTCCATATCTGAATCTTTTCCTCTGAGATTCTTGGAAAGTATTAAGACAGTGTTATTATTTCTGTTTGATGAGCTTTGCAAAATCTAAACTAAGTAGGCAGTATATTTCTATCCAATCAAAAACAGTCTCTTAGACATAGACTGTTATCTTAATTACAAATTCAAAAATCTTGTTTTGGAAAGCAAACAGTTTTATGGATTGAAACAAATAATTCTCTTAGTTGTACATGAACATTTCCTTTCAGATATGCTCTGGTTATCATCTTTTCCAAAACTATCCACTTTCAGAGACTGTGATGTGTCTGTAGCAATACAATTTGCTATGTATTTTAACATCTTTGCATAGAGCAAAATACTGTACCCAAAATAGAAGGCAATTTTTATATTAGATCTTTTTTTGAGCACTACAATGAAAGTGCTGTGTTACCCATGCCTGAAATTCCCACAACTAATTCTGTACTCTCCATTAGAAAATTGATTTAGAAAATGTATGTATGTATTATTATGACTATTATTACGACTGTTGGAGTACAATAAAAGCTGCATTTTGCCAATTTCTACTGACCTATGCCATTTGCTCATTTTAAAAATCTGTAATCACTCTAGAAAATATAATTTCACATCACTTTTTAGACAGCGTCCAAATGTTAAATTTGCAAACAGTCCATCTCAGAACCTCAGGGATGTACACGTGGGCTCTTGCTACAGTTAAGCCCTGAACTTCTAGATTTATTTCATGTATTTAAAATGTTTCATTAAATCAAGAGTCCAAAGGTCATTAATAACAAACATCTGCTGGCTATTTTCTTCCATTTGTCACACAGATAATATGCAGTATTATTTATTTAACAGCCCTACATACGCATCTCCTTTCTAACATTCTGAAAGAAAATGATGAGCAGAATTGCACACAGAAGAAGTAAGGAACACAGCACACAAACTCCTATTAATGACTTGTTTATAATAATTTAAATGAAGATGAGAGAAAAATGAATACCCTCTGGGATTCTCTAGCAATGCTAAGTGATATTAAGGTATGGGCTAGATAGCAAGGACATTTAAAGGTAAGTCATGCTTGTGCACAGACTGACGGCTGCTTTCAGGTCACTATTTTATGAAAATCCTACAGGAAAGAGTTTTTTCTGTGTGTGCTGTGTAAATATTACCTCAGAAAATGCCATAATTCAGCTAAATAAGTCTGCATAAAGTAAGTGTTTTGTGTTGGTCTGCTTAGTTTTGCTACATTAACTCAAAACTCAAACCACGATTCCTTCAACACACTCCATAAAGTACTATTCATGACTTCACACCATGAAGGATGATATTTTCCTTTATAAATGCCACATAAAAATCTCTGGTAAACTTTTAAATAGAAAAATTGTGAAAACCCCAACATAACCACAAATTGCCCTCCATCCCTTGCCCAGTAAATTCTAACTTCAGGTTTTTACTCTCTGACAGAAATCCTTTGTGGTCTTAAAGGAAAAGGTAGCCTCTTAGTCTACATTTGATTGTATGACTTTTCTGTATTCCTTGAGAATGAATGGACAACAGCATCATATTTTTTATCCACACAGGGAGAGTTGATAGGTGGGCTTCCATCAGAAATCATACTTGGAAAACGTAAAATAAAATTTTAAGATCCAGAGTGCAAACAAACAAACAAACAATACACACACATATTTACCAAACACAAACCTGTTGAAAACCAGATAACAACAATCATGTACATCAAATAACTTTGAATGATCACGTGTAAAGACTGGAAACCTGAAGCTTGGTTTATATCTGTCTTAATATTCGTACGCACGGTGAAGGTTTTAGTCAGTTACCAAAATTATCACTAACAAAAGGTAAAACAAAAAACTAACTTAGCTATAAAAATGTTATATTTTACTTTACATTACAATATTAGAAAAATAAGCTTGAGATTATTAAAAGGAAAAACTATGTAGCTTTATATTATATTCTTAACAAAATTTCAATGGAATTTTTTTAATAGGAGCAGATAGTTAAGATTAAAACTGTTATCTGTCCTCCACTGTTGGTGGGAATGTAAATTTGTACAACCACTGTTGAAATCAGTATGGCGGTTCCTCAGAAAATTAGGAATCAAACTACCTCAAGACCCAGCCATCCCACTCTTGAGCATATACCCAAGGAATGCTGGTTCATACCATAAAGATACATGCTCAGCTATGTTCATAGCAGCACTATTTGTAATAGCCAGAACCTGGAAAGAACCTAGATACCCGTCAACGGAAGAATGGGTGAAAAAAATGTGGTACATATACACAATGGAGTACTACTCAGCAGAGAAAAACAATGAAAGCATGAAATTTGCAGGCAAATGGATGGAACTAGAAAAAAATCATCCTGAGTGAGCTAACCCAAACCCAGAAAGACAGTCATGGTATGTACTCACTCATAAGTGGATTCTAGATATAAAATAAAGAACAATCAGACCACAACCCATAGAACCATGGAGGCTATATTTATAGCATGGAGGTTCCTAGAACGACTGTGGCTTATAATAAATTTCGGTTTTACTCAATTATTGAAAAAAAATAGCCAAATGAATGGAAACACATGAACTATGAACCAAAGGCTGAGGGGCCCCCAGCTGGATCAGGCCCTCTGAATAAGACAGTTGATTGGCTTAATCAGTTTAGGAGGCAACTAGGCAGTGGGACCAAGTCCTGTGCTCATTGCATGAGTTGGCTGTTTGAAACCTGGAGCTTATGCAGGGACACTCGGCTCAGTCTGGGAGGAAGGGACTGGACCTGCCTGGACTGAGTCTACCAGGTTGATCGCAGTCCTTGGGGGAGGCTTTGCCCTGGAGGAGGTGGGAATGGGGGGTGGACTGGGAGTAAGGGGAGGGGTAGGAGGGGGGAGAATAGGGGAACCCGTGGCTGATATGTAGAACTGAATGGTATTGTAAAATAAAATTAAAAAAATCCTATATATTAAAAAAAAAAAATGTTATCTGCTGTAAGTTTATATGGGTGGGGGCTCCTAAATTGGCTTAAATTTATAAATACATTAATTTCAGAAGACCCAGCTTTATTATTGGTATAAAATTGAATTTTTGTTTCTACTTGACTAGAATTAATTATCAATTAATACTTATTAATTAGTTATATATTGACAAATGGTTGATCTGGCTTTACTTCATGTAGTAACCTTCTAGATCTTTCTCTCCTATACATTCAATGATTTCTCACCTCTTATTTTTGTAACTATTTTGCATATTTAAAAGAAATATTTGCATATGCATACTATTTCCTGCCCATGTTTAGGAGTCTACTGTTCTCTGCCTCCCAAGAAATATCTAAAACGTCCAGAAAATAACCTGCTCAGCTCATTGTTACAATCTCTCATGCTGCATCCAGGATAAAATATCTCACACCACAGACATAGGAGCAGAAAGTACAAGAAAGCAAAAACTGTATTCAACAAGGAAAAAGAGACTATTTGTCACACAGTGGGGATTTCCCCGCTGACCAATTAAAGTAAGAAATACATCTTCCCTTCTATAAGCAGAGGATGGAACACAACAAGGGATTTTTTTGAGTATGATATAAACTAGAAACAGATGAGCATCCCGAAGGCTTCTTGGGGACATTAAACATCCCTAACAAAGAGCAAACAGAAGAGACACACCCATATGCTTTATGTTCTTTAAAAATGTCAAGGCATCTTAAGGACAGACGAGCAAGTTTGTCCTCTGAGATCCAGCAAAGAAGTGATATATTCAGCAATTTCAGACTCTCTTCAAGCAGAGTCAAAAAGGATATAAAAGACCTAGCACATTAAGGTTGACATTTGCCGCCTTTTACATATACTACATGATCCCAATGTCACAAATTAAATATGAAAGCTATACTGGTGGCTGACAATGAATGTAGACTGTATTTTCACTCGGTTCTGTTGTTGCTAACAAAGTTCATGGGATCTCAGCCTAATTTTGCTACTGAGCTGTGGAGTAAACTTAGCTTTTTAAACACAATTTATTTTTTATTTGTATATTAATTTTTAAAAATTTTAAAAAGCACGTTAAAGAAAGCCAATACAGTCAAAGAAATTTTCTGCTACAGGAAGCTTCCTTTGTCAGTAATGATTAAAATATTAATTAAGTAAACCAGTCATTTAAAGAATGAGACAATACTAAAGGAGCCTCCAATACTATTTTAACATTTGGTGTCTTCAAATTAAATAGCCCATTTGATTCCCTGGGGGCAAAAAAAAATCCTCATTTACTATTTGCTAAGAGATACAGACCTAGAAGAATCTAAGTTTTGTGATCTTCTAATTCATTGTTTGTTGATAGACTCACTCATTTTTCCAAAAGAAGATAATAAAATAGTAGGTTCTGAACTGAAAGAGAGAGGGAGAGAGAGAGAGAAGGAGGAGGAAGAGGAGGAGGAGGAAGAGGAGGAAGAGAAGGAGGAAGAGGAGGAGGAGGAGAAAGAGGAGGAAGAGAAGGAGGAAGAGGAGGAGGAAGTTAAAACAATATTTTGGTGAAGCAGTCTATCAATTACAGAACTAAAGACTCTTCATTGCAGGTATATTGGAGTGCATTTCTTAAATAAGCACCAATTGCCTTCCTTCTGCTTTACTGTCAAACCAAAGGACAGATTAGAATCTTCCTTAAGAATGCTATTTCCTGTTATCTTTAAGATTTATTTTATGTTTATGAGTGTTTTGCCTACGTGTATGTAAGTGCACTTCGCGCATATCTAGAGCCCATGGAGGCCAGAAGAGGGTATCAAGTATCCTGGAACTGGAGATATAGATGTTTGCAACTATCATGTGTGCTGGGAACTGAACCTGGGTCCTCTATGAGAACAGCAACTGCTTTTAACTACTGCGTAGCTAGAGTTTTCCTGCCTTGCCCACAGTCAGGACAAATCTTTGTCACCCGCCAGTCCCACAGCCGCTCAGACCCAACCAAGTAAACACAGACACTTCTATTGCTTACAAACTGTATGGCCGTGGCAGGCTTCTTGCTAACTTTTCTTATAGCTTAAATTAATCCATTTCCACAAATCTATACCCTGCCATGTGGCTTGGGGCTTACTAGCATCTTTTCACGCTGCTTGTCAGGGTGGCGGCTGGCAGTGACTCCTTCTGCCTTCCTGTTCTTTTATTTCTCCTCTCTGTTAGTCCCGCCTATACTTCCTGCCTAGCCACGGCCAATCAGGTTTTATTTATTGACCAATCAGAGCAACTTGACATACAGACCATCCCACAGCACAGCCAAGTGCAGACCATCTCAGATACCTGCACTCAGGCCCATGGTCCTAATCATCCTCTATGAGGACCTGCTGGGTAAAGCCACGAGGAACCTGAGAACGGGCTCCCACAGGACGTACAGAACATCCCACAGTACTACTGGGTTATCTCTCTAGCCCTGCTGCTATTTTTCTTAAAAAAAAAAACTGGCTTCCATGAGTCAACCAATAATAGTAAACTTAACCTAATTAAAAATATCCTCAGTCTTACAGGTGAGCCAACCCTGAGGGCATGAGGGCATGAGAGCTGGAGAGCTGACTGCCCCCCCCCCATCCCCGTCTGCCATGTGGAGGCATGGGTGAGAAAAAAATGACCTCCCACATCCAGCCCTTGCTACCTGTGGCAGGCAAGAGAGCTGGCCCTGAGGTCAAGAGAGTGAAAATGAGCCCTGCCCCACACCATCTGTAGCACACAGAAGACTGACCCTGCAACCCACCTGGACAGCACAATAGAGATGACCCTGTTGTCACAGACACAGGTGAGCCAGCCCTGAAGGCAGGATAGCAGGAGAGCTGACCCTGCCATCCCCTCATATTCCCCCTACAACAATCAAGAGGAAAGGCTCTGCACCTTGCCTGAGCAAAACAGTAGAGCTGGCCCTGGCTATATGAATGAGGGGGACCCAGATCTAAGGGCCAGAGAGCAGAAGATGGCCCTGCCTGCTCCTTGCTGTAGGCTGCATCAAATGAGCTAGTCAAGGCAATGCTAGAGAGCTCTCACCCAGGTAGTGACAATGAGGGCAAGCTAATGAGCTGACCAACCCACCTACCACTGGTCCAGAACCAGAACTATGCATTGGCCCACCCCAACATCCACCTAATCTATGAACTGTTGGAGCATGTCAAGGAGACAACCTTACAGATTCAAGACTGCAGGATCTCCATGACACAGGACAATAATAGGATATCCAAGAGGAGTCCCAATGAGAGCCTATTATTGGTGGTTTAGCAGAAACCAGTGGCCTCAAGTCAGACCAATGACTCATGGCAATGAACAATTGTAAGTAAAGATGAATGGACTAAAGGGTAAACTGTGTGACTCAACAGGCGACACTACAGCTTCCACAACAAGAGTCTTCTTTTTTTTTTTTCTTTTTTTGTTTTTGTTTGGTTTGGTTTGGTTTTTGATTTATTTGTTTGTTTTTAATTTTGGGGAGGTTGCAAGAGCAGAGGGCAGATGCAAGGAGACAGGGAGATAAGTGGGATCAGAATGCATGATGTGAAACCCACAAAGAATCAATAAAAGGAAAGAAAAAAATATCTTCAGCCTTTGCGTATTGAAAGAGTTTTTTAACATCATGGATCATAAGCACTAAGTCAATAGCAATAAGCATCTTTCTGTGCATCTAATATCTAAAGATACAATTTAGTTGTAATTTAATGGTTTTCCATTAAATAATATTCTACAGTAGTAATATGTACCCATTTTTTTCAGTATAGGTAGTTTTCAACTCCCATAACTAGACAAAGGAGAATTTACTAGAAAGCATTCTTTTACTGATTCTTCAACTCACTTTTGACAATATTAAGTCATCATCCTACTAATGGGTATGAGAAAGTTATAATTTGTGGGTAATATTGAATCAGTGTAGCATGTGTCATTGGGAGTTTGCATTTTAAAAGAAACACTGAGGTTAATTCTAAGTAATAAACTATTAATCATAAACCTTTCTCCTTTATTCTCAGAAACACAATAAAAGGAAATTGCTTCTCAAAAAAAAAAGAAAGAAGGATGGAAAGATGGAAGGAAGGAAGAAAGAAAGGAAGGAAAGAAAGAAGGAAGGAAGGGAAGGAAGGAAGGAAGGAGGAGGAAGGAAGGAAGGAAGGAAGGAAGGAAGGAAGGAAGGAAGGAAGGAAGGAAGGAAGGAAGGAAGGAAGGGGCAAACACTGATATAATTTCTTTACACATGTTGCAAATAATGTAAGCTTTTAATACCAAAAAACAACTAATTTACAGATTTATTCCTTCCTTCAGCTCTTGAGCCTATACCGACTGTTCCCATTTCTGAGCTGCTGTAATTCGTGCTTTGGTTTGTTTTGTCTGATCCTGGATCTGCAGAAGCTTGCTGTACTCAGGGTAATTCAGCTTCATCTGCCAAGGTCTCGATGTTGCCGTCCCACCACCTTCATCCTGACACCCACCGACACTCGAGAAGTCTCATCCTTCCGTATTTGACTTTCATCGGTGCTATTTACTTCTCACTTACTTGAATAAAATTAACTTAAAGTGACACACACAAAAGTGTGGAATAAGCGTTTCCTTCTGGCTTTCTGGGGGGCTCTGTGTTACGGCTTGCAGAACCCCCCTGCCAGAGATTTGTACATTTACTTAGTCTCTGCCACCTTTAGCTCCAAGGCCTCCAGATGACCAAATTTATCTACTCTGCACCAAAATTGATCTATAACTTCCCACTTCAGCAATAAAGCTTTGGAGCAAAGTTTGAAGTGGGTTTATATATTTATGGTGGCCTCTTCCTGTAACCTCGACATTGAAAAGCCATACGATGAGCAGTAATTTTAACCTATTCAGGGCTCATAGCCTTCCTCAGTTAATCAAGGAAAAGAAAAGTAAACATTGCAATATTAACTAAATTTGCTATAATATATGGACATTCCTACCCCTGGAATGTCTCTTGAATTCACATTAATTCTATCTGTTTAAAATATTCCTGAAAAGGCAGTGTTAGAAAAGAAGCCAGGTTCACTCATCAAAATAGGATACATTTTTCTTTCCTTGTTTATTTCTCATGTTAAATAAATACAGAGCTTTCACTGATCTAAATATTACTGGAAGAACTCCTATACTTCTAATTAATCCCAAGCATGCCTTTCTTTCTAGGAAAAAAATCACTTATTAATGCCCTAAATCTAAACTAAACCAGATGAAATGCAGCGTCTTAATGCAAGTTAAGCACCATTGATGAGAATCTGTACTTCCCTCAGCTACCTGCAGCCTGACCTGTGTTCTTTATTCAGCAATACTTGCTGCTCTTCTCAATGCCAAGGATGTTCATTTTCTTTTGCATCACTTTCAGAAGTAATCAGTTTGTTTAAATTTTGTTCTGCGTGATTCAAATTTTCTCTCGTTAGCTTTTAACTCCACGTGATAGTCAATATTCACTCTGTTTTTAAAGCATATTTAATCAACCTGGAGTTCATATTGGGCAGAAAGAGTTCTATTTATTTTGTATTTTTATTACAGTGGATAAAAATTCCTCTAGATTTCTATTTTGGCACACAAATATTTCTTTCCACCTCTGGATACACTCAAAGCAGGCTTAATGAATCTTATTCCCTCATTTAAGGTTTTAGGAAATAACTATTATTTAGCAAGTGATAATTATGGAGACAATTGTTACAATAAATCATCCCAAATTATTTCACTAACAAAAGGGCTTTCTAGGTTAATAATGTAAAATTTTTACTATCCTAAATTGCTTCCTGATTATTCTACTATTATTTAAACAACATATATCAGTAAGACCATAGATGTTATTTTACACTTCTCTAGTTCATTAACATAATAATCAGATGAGGAGGAAATGGAAAGAAAAACATGTTATTTTCCTAAATACTCAAATGAAACTTTCCATATCTACAAAAACAAACTTACCTTATTTTGTACTCATTGCAATTATTTTAGAAGTTCTTACAAATAAAAGAGGCTTATCATAGCCAAAAAGATTTTTTATAAATATTATGAAATTTGGTCTGAGTGTATAAGGCAATATTTTACAGTGACATAAAGTTAAGAAAATACAGCTGTATCTTTGAAAAACATCATTCAATGGAAACTGTTTATAGTTCAGTCTAATAAAATTGTCATTTTAAAAATAATTTCTGACTACACAATTACTTATCAACTGATTTCCAGATGTTAAACTGGATATAAACCATTTATGTCCACATAACCCTGTCAATAGTTATCTGGGTTTTTTTTTAGGTTAACTTAAATTTAAAGCTAACATTTTAAGTATTACTCAAATAGCCATTGATCGCAATAATTAGTCAATATAACTAAAATCATGGCATGAAGTTATGGAACTAGACAAGCTGCTGAACTCACAATCATCACGTTGACTAAGGAGAGGAAGTTGCAATTTCTTTTTTAACTGAAAACACATCAAAATAAAGAAAAGAATGTAAAACCATAGCACACTCCAAATGAAACCGTATGACCAAAAGGAGTATTTGCATATAAAATGTGCTGCTACATGGAGGCAAATGTGTAGAAGCCTCTATGAAGCGCCCAGAATTGAACTATAAGAAAAGTTGCTATATTCTCCTGGAAAAAAAAATATTTTTATCTATCATTAAATTATTAAATACATAGACAGTTTTGCAAAATCTTGAAGTTTCTGGTTGATAACTTTAATACTTGGAAAAATTAAGCTCAGTACTGAAAATAAAGAATTCATTTTTCTTTCTGCTCACAAAAGTTTGTTAATGTAAAACTGTGCCACCTCCTCCATGAGTCATTTCTTTCAAACTGCTATGATATGTTGTTTTTCAGACTTCTCCAGATGATCTCAGGAACCTTGAGGGACTTAAAACTTGGCAGGACAACTGTAGAGTCATATAGGTATGCTATTAAACCAAGGAGGACTGACATTCATCCCATTGGTTGTAAATAATAATAGGACTTTAATGAGTTTTATTAAAAGAAAGAAATGCCTGGAAAAAAATTCCCTGTATCAAGTTAACTTTGAGAATTCACAGACTAAATTCTTTTCTATTTATATTATTATATAAATATCCCTCAATATTAAAACCAATATTGGATCCTGTTTATTAAAATCAGTCATTCAATGTACAACTATTCTTTTCATTTGACATTATTAAGTGGTCTTTTGTCTTCCTTTGTGTTTTTAGATGAATTTTTGTGCAGTACATTGCTTAAAAAAAAAAAAACAGGAAGAAGAGGGCTTGGCAGCCTAGGGAAGGCAGTGAACACTGAACTCACTGTGCTGCATCTGGTAACACAAGAGGCATGTGAATAATATTTAGAGATCTAGCACACCTTAGTGGAAACAATTATAACTACAACTGCTTCAAAGACATTTCCACTTTCAATCCCATTGTTTCAGTGAAATTTCATTGTGCCTAAATAAAGGGATGCTGGTTAGGCTTTAATTCCTCTTAATTATGTATGTTTCCTCCCACTGAGTCCTCACAGGAATTATGTAATGAGATAAACCTGATCACGAATTTCAAAACCTAGAAATCCTTCTCTCTTTTCAGAATATGCATGGTGTTATTAGACAGCTTCCCTGAAGCTACCGTATTAGAGACAATCCCATTTCATGTGGCATCATGGTAAAGTATAAAGAATCATATCTTCCTCCATTAAATTCTGGATTTGCTCTTGAACCACAAAGCTTGGTCAGATCAGCCTTTCATATGTTTCAAAGACTTCTGTTTGCAAGTCAGTTTATGCATTCTGCTGGTGATGTCTCTTAGGTCATACTATTAAAATGTCACGGAGGGAGCAGAAAAGACATTACAAGCATCTATCCAGTTATCCGGGTAAGCCTACGAGCCCTTTGTTTATGTCCTGTCCCATCACCCTCTGTTACAGAGCTGAGGTGAGTCAAGAGTAAAGCACTATGGTCTGAATGCCTTTGTCCTCTCTGAAACTGGGGTTGAAAGTGCAACATGCATCTTATGAAAGATGTGCAAGACGAGAGTCGCTGTAAAGATATCCCGGGAGTGGGTGAGCTACTGTCTGCTCCTCTACCATGTGAAGATGCGGTAAGAAGGACCATACTGGACCACAGATGCTGACACATAGATCTTGAACTTCTCAGTCTCCAAATCTGTGAGAATTCTACTTCTGTTCCTCATAAATTATCCAATCTGTGGTGATTTCTTATTGCAGCACAGGACTGCCTATGATATAAAGCATTCATCCCAATGTCTGAAGAAAATCGACCTGTTCATGAACACTTTGGAATATAGATGTATTTCTGGAAATAAATGTATAGCTGTCTGAAAAGCTATACGTGGTCTAATTTATAATTTTTAACTTGATGATGCCAAAGTATATGCATTCAGTAGATTTTGTGCATTTCTGTAGAAACTGAGTCACAATTTCATCACTCATGTGATCATGAAAGTAAATAACCCATACAATACACTGTGTTGCTAAATATTTTTCAGCAAAATGTAATCCCATCACAAATTGCAGAGCATCCTCATGATACTTATGGAAACATAGGTAAAACACACTTGTTTTTATTTACTATCTCAACACCTTAGTACTTGACTGAAAACTAAAAAGGAAATAAATAGTGTTTATCAGCAAATAAATATTTCATAGCAGGAGACTTCCAAACTGATGAATGGCAATCTCAACAAATAATCTCTCCAAAAAGAAAAAGCACATTGTTTAAAAGGAAAATTATGGGGCGGGAAAGATGGCTTGGTGGTTAAGACCACTGGCTGTTCTTCCATAAAACTCATGTTCAATTCCAGAATCCACCTGAAAGCTCAAAACCATCTGTAAATCCAGTTCCAGAGGATCCAATGTCTTCTTCTGGCTTCCACAGGCACCAGGCACACAAGCAGTTCACATACATACATGCAGGTAAAGTACCCATACATACAAAATGATTAACACTTTAAAAAAAAATTAAAAAAAAAAAAATACTTCAGAGCTCCAGAAATGTTTCCAAATCTATGTAACTAATTTAGATGAAGTTAATGAAGAAAACTCTGCAGGAAGGAGAGTGAGAATATGTAGTCTTTGATCTGGGGCTGCCGCCTTCCTGCACTATCCCCAGGTCTTTAACATGAAAGACAGATAAGAACAGAGCAAGCCGGAAAGCCATCCGCTTCGCTGTCGGGTGAGGCTCACTTGGTTTAGAGAGGACCAACAGCCATCTCTGTGACAAAGAGGAAAACCAAGGACACCATCATCCTAAAGTGGCAGCGCTGTCCAAAGGAAACAGCTAAATATTTACTTGTGCATACATAGCAGTAGTCTACATGGGGAAAAAAACTAGAATCATTAACAATACGCCATCTAAAGCATCTAGTTGTCCACAATCCAGATATGTTTATGAAAAAGGAAAGACGATTTCAAAAATCCAGATATGCTTTAGAAAAAGAAAAGGTGACTTCTATTAAGCGGTCTGAATTGCACGCCACAGAAAGTTTCTGAGGGTGTCCGATTGATTATAATCAGCAAAGACTTAAAAACAGCTACTCTAAATATACTCAAAAATCAAAAAAAGGCCATGCTTAAAGAATTATAGGAGAATTTGATGAGAGTGGGATGTAAACAGTATCCCAATTTAAAATTGGAAACTATTTTTTAAAAAAAAAAGAACTAAACATAAACTGTGGAGCTGAAAAGTATAATAATTAAAATGAGTAACTGTCCAGCAGGATTGAACAAGTGATTTGAGATGGTGGCACATAAGGTCACTTAGTGCCTCGGCTCACACCCATACTGACTCTCCAGAGACTGCTTTTATTGGGCTGCTTTCTACACTTTCAGAATGGAAGGGGGGAATACAACCACTGCTGGGGCATTTCCTACACCCACAAGTACTGGCCAATTGCCTCTGGTGTGAATGGATATTCAACCCAGTCATCCATAGTCTTGGCTGTCAGAGCTGGCTAGAGAGAGGTTCCTTTCTCTCTCTCTCTCTCTCTCTCTCTCTTCTTCTCTTTCCTTCTCTCTCCTCTCTCTCTACATCCCTGGAACAGTAGCAGGAATTCAGGCAGCATTCGTCATAGTAGCTGATGCACTTAAGTAGGAAAGGTAGGGCAGGTATCAGCCTCTCTTATGATGTGAACTGTTAGGACTTCACAAAAAAATAATTACACACACACACACACACACACACACACACACATCAGTACACTATAAAATAACACCTTCTTTCTCCATCTACTCAGAGAGGAAATATTGACTCAGCATTTTTGTATTGTTTTGTTCAGTTCTATTCCTGTTTGATTTTGTTCTCCCTTGTATATTAGTCAGGATTCTCTAGAGGAACAGAACCTACAGGATGAATATATATTTACTATATCAGCTTACACTGAAATAGTAACTACAGTTGTCTTACACCTGAGATGCTGAGAACCCAGGAGGTGCTTGGATTTTGAGACTCAGTGTCTCGCCAGTTGGAGCACTCTCACAGTGGCTGTCTCACAGTGGAGAGCCGACAACCCAACCATTGTGTAGTCCATGAAGCTGTCCCAATCTGGTGCTAAAAATGTGAAAGGTTCCTGGAGAGCTGCTGGTCCTTAGTCAACAATGGAAGCCTGAGAACTGTGGTTCTGATACCAGTGAAGGAATCAGCAGCAGCACCAGGGAGAGCTGAGTAGGCAAGAAGGAAGGCCAATCAGTCATAAATCTTCTTTCCACCATGCCCTTTTTATCTAGGCTGCTAACAGAAGGTGCCACCTACACTCAGGGTGAGGCCTACGTCCATTAAGACAATCAGGACAATTCTTCAGGCGAGGTTCTCTATGCAGATTATTCAAATTCATGGCAGGTCGACCTGAAAACCAACCACCACAACTCACTACTGTTTCTCATAGCTTCATCCAGTATCTTTCCTATCTTACATCCTTTATTTTCTTATCCCTCCTTTTTTTAAATTAATTGTCAATCCCATTGTCCTTACTGATAAATTCTTAGTTTACTCTATATCTTAGATCCTTTCTTCCCTATCCTGATTGAAGTTGTAGTTTTATTTCCAATTGTCTATCCTGTTTTCGAATATCTAGTTTGTTTCTAAAGGAGTTGTTATTGCTGAAGTCTTTCTAGTAAGTGGCAGTGGCAAGTAAAATTGGTAGAGAAACTGTCTCAACAGGAAACTCCCCATACACAACTGAAGAGGTATCCATCCCAACAATGTAAATTGCAATGCTGAAAAAAAATAAAATAAATACAGTAGATCAAGGCAGTATGTATCTTCTAAAAGTCAAAATTTTTCATTGACTCAGTTCAAAGATATCGAAATGGTTTGAATGTTAGATAAAGAATTTGGAAGTCTAGTTTTTAAAATGACCACTGACTTCAAAAAAGGAGATAAACAGATGAATGAAATCAAGAAAGTTCAAGACTTCCAGAATTCAAAAACGTTCTTCACAGTATAGAGGCAATCCTAGGATTCATATGAAAGCACAAAAGATGCCGAGTAGCCAAAGAAATTCTAAGTGAAATGAACAGGTATCATAATATCTGATTTCAAATTAAAATATAGAACCACACCAGCAAAATCACCATGCTGTCACCACAAAAAACAGATATCCTAGTAAATGGAGTAGAAATAGAGGACCCAACAATAAGTTCATGCAGTTACAACCACCTTATTCTTAACAAAGCTTCCAGAAACACACAGTGGAGAAAAGACAGCCCCCTCCACAAATGTTGCTGAGGAAATGGATATTCACATACGGTGGGATGTAATTAGATTCCTATCTCTCACCCTGTTTAAGAAAAAAATCAATTCAAATTACATTGAGGGCCTTAAGTAAGATCTAAAACTGCTAGAGGAAAACATAGGTCCAACACTGCAATGTATAAATATAGACAATGACTTTCTATAAAGAGCTCTGTTTGCTCAAAAAAACAACAGCAATGATCAATTAATAGGAGAGCAGCAAATTGAAATCTGCTCAGCAAAGGAATCCATTATTGGAGTAAAGAGAAATCCTACATAGTGGGAGAGAATATTTCCTAGCTATGCATCTGAGAGGGAATTAATATCCAAGAAATATAAAGAACTAAAAAAGAAATTAAGCACCAAAATAATAAATAATTGGATCAATAAATATATCAGTAAGAGAACTAAAGAAATAATTGTACAAATATCCAGTAAATGCACAAAAAGTACAACTTCAGCCAACAAGAAAATACAAATTAGGCCGGGCGGTGGTGGCGCACGCCTTTAATCCCAGCACTCGGGAAGCAGAGCCAGGCGGATCTCTGTGATTCGAGCCAGCTGGCTACAAGTGAGCTCCAGGAAAGGCGCAAAGCTACGCAGAGAAACCCTGTCTCAAAAAACAAAAAACAAAAAACAAAAAAAGAAAATACAAATTAAATTTATACTGAAATGAAATCCCATTTCATTCCAGTCAAAATACCTACCATCCAGAGAGGGGGGAAAGGCAAGGATACAGGGAAGGAAATCCTTATACAGTCTAGTGGAATGCAAATTAGTACTTCTACTGTGGAAATCATTATAAAGAGTACGATAAACTACTATATTACATTAGAATACCTCTTCTAGGTTTATATTTAAGACACAGAATTAGCTTACTATGGAGAGAGATGCACACCTATGTGCATCATTACACTATTCAAAATTTCCAACTCATGAATCAAACTATCAGTAGATGAACAGATAAAGTATTGTGCTTACATAATATTATAGTATTATTCAGCCATAGAGAAAAAAAATACTATTGCAGGAAAATGGATGGATCATCATGTTCAACAAATAAACCAGAGTCACAAAATAAGTGTTGTATGTTTTCTCTCATGTGTGGAAATTGAGTGGGGCAGGGAACAGGACATTCAAGTCTAAGGGTATATTCATCACTTTTCTGTTCCTGTGATCAACTACATGGCCAAGAGCAACTGCTGTGGATATCACTCTGTATAAATAAAATGTGGTTTATTTTAGCTTGTTGTTCCAGAGGGAGAATCTAGAGGCATGGCAAAAGGCCCAAGACACTAGCTGGCCACATGCCGTCTATACACAGGAAGTAGAGAAGCACAGTACAGGAAGTGGGTCAAGGCTATAAACCCTTATTGCTCACACCAGTAATGAACTTCACCGTCTGCCAGGAAGGCTCCACCTCCTAAAGATTCCATAAACTCCCTAAAGAGTGACATAATGGGGGGGGAGGGGTGCAAATGTTCAAATACATGAGCCTATGGGAGACATTTCTCATTTAAACCACCACAAAAGGTGAGTATGAGAGATAGGGAAAGGGGGGAAGGATGGAGAAGGTACATAATGACAAGTTTAAAAAAAAATACCTACCAGGACGACATCCAAAATAAAAATAAAAAACTACCAAGGTGACATCCAAAATAAAAAAAATAATAATAATAAAAAATAAAAACCTAGCAAGATGACATCAAAAATAAAAAATACCTACCAGGATGACATCAAAAAAATTTTTTAAGAAGCTGAAAAAACCTAACCCTAGTAGAAAGATCAAAATATGTACTGGCACAGACCTGGTAGCCTTGCTGGTGAATCTTTCAATGAAGAATTAACATCAATCCTCCTTGCTCTTTTCTAACGACAGACAGAAAGAGAGTGGATCTGGATGAGAGGGGAGGTGGAGGAAGCAGGAACAGAGGGAGGGAAAACTGTAATTAGGATATAATAGTATGAGAAAATAATCTATTTTCAGTAAAGGCATAAAAATGGAAAATGAGAGACTACAGGGAAGGGAAGAACATTGTAATTAAATTATAATCTAAAAAATAAAATATCTGCATTTGAAAGCAAGAAAAATTAACCCTTCTCAAACTTTTCAAAAAAAAAAAAAAAACTTCAATTAAGGGACAGTCATGAAATTTGCAGGCAAATGGATGGAACTAGAAAAAAATCATCCTGAGTGAGGTAACCCAGACCCAGAAAGATAAACATGATGTGTACTCACTCATAAGTGGATATTAGGAGTAAAGTACAGGATAACTAACCTACGATTCACAGCCCCAGAGAGGCTAGATAACAAAGAGGGCCCAAAGAGGGTTGAATGGATTTCACTGGGAAGGGGAAACAGAAGAGATCTCCTTGGTAAATTGGGGGCAGGGGTAGGAGGATGGAGGGAGTGGAAACTTAAGGGAACGGGTTGGGGGTGTGGCTGAGGGGGAGAGTAACAAAAGAGACATCTTGATGAGGGGTGGGCATTTCGGGGTTAGGGAGAAACCTGGTGCCAGGGAAACTCCCAAGAATCCTCAAGGATGAGCTTATCTAAGACTCCTAGTAATAGAGGAGAGGGTGCCTGAACTGGCCTTCTACTGTAATCAGATTGGTGACTACCCTAATTGTAGTACAGAGCCTTCATCTAGTAATGATGCAAGCAGATGCGGAGATCCACAGAAGGACTGGGCCAAGCCCCAGGAGTCCTTCTGAAGAAAGGACCGAAGACTTGTACCAACTAAGGGGCGTGAAGGTCGTGATGGAGGAACCCACAGAGACAGCTGACCCGAGCTCATGGGAGCACATGAACTCTGGACCAACAGTTAGGGAGCCTGCTTGAGACCAACGGAGGCCCTCTGCGTGTGTGTGTGTGTGTGTGTGTGTGTGTGTGTGTGTGTGTGTGTGTGTGTGTGTGTGTGTGTGTATGACAGCTGTGTAGCTTGGTCTGTTTATAAGGCTCCTAGCAGTGACAACAGGACATGTCCCTGGTACTTGACTGGCTTTGGAGAGCCTTGGCACTTGGCTGGCTTTGGGGAGCCTGTTGCGCATGCTGGATTGCTCCGCCTGGCCTATATGCAGGGGGTGGAGCTTGGTCCTACCTTGACTTGTGACATGCTTTGTTCAAGTCCATGGGAGGCCTGCCCCTTTCTAAATGGAGATGGAGGAGGAATGGATGGGGAGGTGGGGTAAATGGGAGTGGGGGCAGGGAACAACACTGGGAGGAGAGGCGAGAGGAGAAACTGTGGTTGGCATGTAAAATAAATGAAAAAGATGTTAACTAAAAAAAAATTAAGGGGAAAGAATAATTCCCAACTCTGTGATGCCAACTTTGTTGTGATACCATAGAGAAAAACACTACAAGAAAGAAAAAACTCCAGACCAAATCTTTATGAGCATCAATGTAAAACTGCTCAAAAAAAATCAACAAACTGACTTCAACATTGTATTAAAGAGATTAGCGCCACAGAAGGTGGGGTTGATTCCTGGAATACAAAGGTAGTTCAGTGAAAAAAAAAAATCATCAGTCCATACATCCCACACTAGCTAGATGAAAGATCAAAACCTGAAATCCTCCTTTGTGTACATATGCAGAGGACTGGACACCATTCTCTTAGAGATATTCTCAGTTTCATGCTCACAGCAGCACTGTTCACAATAGCAAGTTCTAGAAATAACTAAAATATCCATACAAGACATACTGAGAAGGTAGTATGTGTTAACATTGTGTATTAACAAATGGAAATCCAGGCAATAGCACCAACAAGGATAAATCTAGAGAATGTTATAAGTAAAATAAAAAAGTTGAACCTATAGAAACAGAGTAGAAAGGTGGTTACTGGGTTTGTTGTAGTAAAGGAAATGGAAGGATTTGGGTCAAATGGTTTAAAAAAAAAAAAAAAAGAAGTCATCAATAAGATAAATAAGTTCCGGAAACACATTGTAAAATATGGTTTTTAAAGCTAATGTATCATAACTGTGAAACTGATGAAAGTGTTAAAAGTTCTCATAAAAATAGTAATTATATGTGATAGATGTATTCATTATAATAACCACTCCACAAAGTATACAAATGCAAAACCCACATGCCATGAGTAGTAGTAGCATATGTCTGTAATGCCAGGCATGGTGGTAGACACCTGCAGGTCAGCCCAGCACCTGGGAGGCAGATACACGTGGACCTCTGTGAGATTGAGGCCAGCCTGGGCTACACAGAAAGTTCAGGCCAGCCAGGGCTACATAATGAGACCCTATCTCAAAATGCAGGGCAGGATAGATGGGGAGCTTGCTCATTGGATAAGAGCACTAGCTGCTCTTCCAGAGGATCTGGTTTCAATTCCTAGCACCCACATGGCGACTTACAACTGTCTGTAATGGTAGTTCCAGTGGATCCAATGCCCTTTTCTGGACTCCATGAACACTGCCACACGTGGTATATAGACATACGTGAAGGTAAAACACTCACATAAAATTTTAAAAAATAAATCTTTAAAATATATCTGATACAACTTGATTATATACAATTTTATTTTTAATAATATTAATACATACAAAATTTTAAAGAAACTAGGGAAAAGGAAATTTCTCATAATAAATTATCATGTATCTTTTTTTTTTTTTTTCTGGTTTTTCGAGACAGGGTTTCTCTGTGTAGCTTTGCGCCTTTCCTGGAACTCACTTGGTAGCCCAGGCTGGCCTCGAACTCACAGAGATCCGCCTGGCTCTGCCTCCCGAGTGCTGGGATTAAAGGCGTGCGCCACCACCGGCTGGCTTTTTTTTTTTTCATGTATCTTTAATGTCATACTTAATAAACATGAACTGCTTGCCCTTTGGTATTGAACAATGCAAGGACTTCTGCTATTGTTTTTCCTATTTATTGCTGTTAATATTATATTTACAATTCTAACCAATTCAATAAGGCATAAAAATTAGAAAGGAATGATCTTAAATTTTCCATGGTGGAAAGAAAGAGGAAATAAATCAGGCTTCACTTGCTGGTTATATGATCCTAAAGGAGAGAAATCCTTAGGAATGCACTAAAAGCGATAAAATTAAACATTCAATATATTGTACAAAAAAAAAACTGCTTTATATCCATGTAACAGCAATAAAAAGTAATCCAATATTGAAATTCTGGAAATCCCATTTATATTAACAGAAAAAAGAATGAAATAACTAAGAGTCATTTTACCCCCAAAGTGCAACTCTTATCTTCCAAAAACTCTAAAGCATCACTGAGAAAAGTTAAACAATACCTCAGTAAGTAGAAAGACATTTTTGTGGATCAGGCTACAATATTAGGATGAAATGCTCCTTAAAATGAACTTGGTATTCAGCATAATTTCTATAAAATCTCAACATAGTTTCACAGAAAAAAAAAAACTACTCTAAGTTTTACATGGAAATACAAATCTTCCCCCAAAACCTAGCCAAAAAGAACTCTGAAAATTTTTTCAATAAGGGCCTGAAGAGATCACTCAGTGGTTAAGAGCACTGGCTGCTCTTCCAGAGGGCCTGGGTTCAATTCCCAGCACCCACAGAGTGGCTCACAACCGTCTGCAACTCCAGTTCTCGGGAAAACAGTGCCCTCTTCTGACCTCTTGTAGTGCACAGACATCTCTACCACAGGAATACAACCAGAACATAAGAGGATGCATAAAACTCAGTGAGAAGCTAACACAATGTGAAGATGAGCAAGAGACTTGGAAAATACTAAACCTAAGATACTTGAATGGCAGAAAAGCACACGAAAAGACACTCAATGGCACTGACAGTAGGTAAAAACAAATTAAATGACTATAATAAAAAAAAAGACAAACAGTAATAAACAATAGCAAAAATGTAGATAGATTGGAACCTTTATAAATTGATGTTAGGAATATAAAAGAGTAGAACCACTATGAAAAAAAAAAACTGAATACAAACTTACCATGCAATTCAATGATTTCACATCCAGAAATTTACCCTTAGATACATGAAAACACATCCACACAAGGTTTATATGTGAATGCTTCTAACAGCATTATTCATAGTGGTGAAAAAGTGGAAGCAGCCTTTACATTCACCAGTGTTAAATGTATAGAATGAATGTGTAGCAACTAAATGGAGTTTTACTGAGCAACAAGCGGAATAGGTTACTCAAAGAGGCCAAAAATAAACCTCCAAAGCACACTAAGCGAAAGAGGCCGGACATGAAAGACTCAGTGTAGAAATCTGTTCATAACACATGTCTAGAGAAGGCAGATCTACATACAGACAAAGCAAAGCAGGGCTGCCTAGGCTAGGAGGGCAAGTGAGGTTTTGCTCTGAAAGAGAACCATGAATCTGTGGTTTACGGAGCTGTGGAAATGTTGCCAACTTGACCTATAAGGATTGTGGCAAAACCATCAGGGAGGTTTACACTTATAATGGGTGACTTTTATGTTGAATCAATTAAAAGTTCATTAAGTCAATGAAAAGTTAAACATCATAAGACCTACATGCCAGATAAAAATTTTACTCAAAGAAGAGTCCTCATGGGCTCTTGCACAAAAACAGCCACCTCCTGTCCTACTTGGCTTTTTGTGTCGCTGGGATGACACTAACCTAAGGAGTCAAATTGCTTGCCACCAAGTCTGACGACTTGAATTCTGTTCTCAGCATCCACAGGATAGAGGGGGAGAACTGATATCTACAAACTGTTCTCTGACCTCTCTCTCCACGCATGCCACAGCACATAGGCACCCTTCCCCAACAAACAAAACATAATACGTGCAAAAATGCAATAAAAACTAAAAGGGAAAATGTTAGGACTCACTAGAGGGCACAAGAGTGTATTAAACTATGTCAGAACAGCCATGGTGACCTGCACTCCAGACTGGGAGCTCAGCCACAGGGAAGCAGGTCCAGATTCCATCACTATAAACACCTCTGCACAATGCTAGAGGTGGAGATTGGAGAATGCATTCCTCCCAAGGCACAGCACAGCAGAGTGTTGTCTGTGACACTGGGCTTGATGACGTGTTTAATTTGGAATCTAAGTGGAAAATGGAGCCTCTGCTTATCTATTTTCCTGTACATCTTTGTGCTTTAAAAAAATAATTCAGAAGTGGGAAAGTTGCCACTGGAAAAACACATCCACAACTATTTGAATTGAAATGCTTTTTTTTTTTTTTAGCTTATGTTTAGTCATTATAGAACAGAATTCCTTTTCAAAGGCTATGTTGCTTACTTTGGATATGCCAATATTGGGAGGTTGCCTCCTGTGGTGATATATTGTGTAGCCTAATAAATTTACCTGAAGATCAGAGAACAGAACAAGCCACTAGATTAAACATAGAAGACAGGCAGTGGTGGCACACACCTTTACTCCCAAAACTTGGGAGTCACATGCCTTTAATCCCAGAACTAGGAAAGTTGAGACAGGAAATGGGTGGAGAAAGGTAAATAAATCGTGAGGAGACAGGAACTAAAGTCTCTCGACTGAAGAAAGCTTTGCAGGCTGAGGAGTCCTAGAGGGAAGAGGTGGTTTGTTCCTTTGTTTCTCTGATCTTTCAGCATTCACCCCAATATCAGACTCCAGGGTTTTTGTTTTGGTTTGGTTTGGTTTGGTTTTTCAAGACAGGGTTTCTCTGTGTTGTTTTGGTGCCTGTCCTGGAACTCACTGTGTAGCTCAGGCTGTCCTGAAACTGATAGAGATCCACCTGCCTCTGCCTCCCGAGTGCTGGGATTAAAGGTGTGCATCACCACCACCAGGCCAGGTTTTTTATAAAAAGAGCATTTAGCAATTTGAACAACAGCCTCCTTCAAGTTAAAAACAAAAACAAAAACAAAAGCAAGCAGATCACTTGATCAAAATTTGTATTTGTTTGGTGTAGCTCAAGTTTTCCTGGTTCTGTTCAGCTCCTGTGGCCCTGTGGCCAGCCACTTGGACCCAAGTAAACACACAGAGACTTATATTATTTATAAACTGTATGGCTGTGATAAACTTCTTGCTATCTGTTCTTATATCTTAAGTTAACCCATTTCTATTAATCTATAAGTGGCCATGTGGCTTGTGGCTTACCGGTACTTTTATATCTGCTTCCTCTGTGTCTGGCTGGTGACTCCTGGCTCAACCTTCCTGTTCCCAGAATTCTCTTCTCTACTTGTCCCGCATATTTCCTGTCTGACTACTGGCCAATCAGCACTTTATTTATCAATCAATCAGAGCAACACATTCACCACAGCATCCCCAGCAGTTTGGGACAGTGTCTCACAAGAAGCTTAAGTTTAAACAAGAAACAATGGGAAGATATGAGAAGGGTCTATATGGAAGAAGGTTGTTTTGTGAAACATCATGGAATCACATTTATCTAAACTTACACACAGTACATATATGTGTGTAGATATATGGACATGCATACATATGTATGTATGTCTATACTTACGTATATGTAAACTTTAAAGAAGTTAAGCAATTTGAGTTAACAATGCTCCCCATGTGAACCACAGACTAACAAAACCTTCAGTACCAGAGGCACTGATTGTTTTTGTTTGTTTCCAATGGTTGTTCAGGGTAGTTCAAGTGACAACCAAAACAGTATAGATTATCAATATAGCCCTTGGTTGCCTCTCCCAAGCTAAGGGTAGGCCTTCATTGCTGAAGACACTACACACTTAAGACACAGGATTCTGAAGATTCAAACTGGATCTGACCTTAAAGTCTCTTTCCTGTGGTCTAGCTTCCATGGTTCCAAAAAAACATTGTGCAAGCTGCCAAGAGATGGAAGCAATTCAACAGTCCTACCCAGCTGCAATACTTACGAGCCAAGATAATTAATAGCATGGCAAGATATGTATAAAGGTGCAATAATTGGCACTCACATGTCAGTAGCAACCAACAGACACCTAATTGGACTTAAAGCCCACTCAATAGGAGAGAAATCATTCCTGGTACTGGAAACTGAACCAGCTTCCTGGGGCTAGTGAGGTCATGTCGTGGACCTTAGAAAAGAATCCACTACTGCCACTTTGCTAGACCAATAATTCTTTACTACATTCTAATCTATCCTTAGACACACAGACAAGTGCAGCTATGACCCCTCATCAAAGGCTATCATGCTCTTCTTTACAGCAAGTGGAGGCCATCACAGAGAAAACCACAACTAGACACAATGAAGAGATCAACAGATCATGGGGAACCCAGCCCCAGCAAATATATCTATATCACAACACCTGCATGTATGGCTCAGAGAACATCACAGGAAAGAGGATAGAAAGATAGAAAGAGCCAGAATACTTGCCCCCGCAAAAAAAAAAAAAAAACAGGCAACTGTGAAACAGTCTTTCCTAGAACTGGCTGAATAAACAAGATGGGAACAATAGTAATACCAATGGATATGTTAATATGAAAGGGGGGGGTCGTTCCACAGGATCACACCTCTAGATGAAAAAAAAAAAAAAAAAAAAAACCTACGATTATTTACTGCTGGAAAAAGGAAAAATAGCCTTTCCCAGGTATAATCCCCCTCATTGGTTGTCTATTACAGAGTCAATGTCAAGGTCAGCCTTGAAACCATATACACACAAAACAAAACAAAAAAAAACCTAACTCAGCAGTTTGCACCTAAATATATTTGTGCATACACATACATATACGTGTAACAACAAAAAAAAAAAGGAAGCTATCAACTTGAGAGTGGGGGGTCATGGAAGAGGTTTGAGGGCAGATAGCTGGGAGAGGCTAGATGGAAGAAAGAGGAAGAAGAGATAAAATTCTATTTCAAGTTAAAACATAAACATTTAAAATAAAATTTTTAAAAGAAGGAATGAAATTCTGAGTTTCTATTCATTACTACAGCATATTAGTTACAGATTGCAACTTTTTTCATTGGTCAATTGTTACATACATCATTTTGTTCTCTTGTTCTTCTAATGGAATGATTACACCATTTTACTCCTGGAGCAGAGAAATCAACACCTACAACTTTTTAAAACAATTCTCTTCTGATCTATTCAATTTCTATTCCCATAAGCCACAGTGTGGTGTTTACATCCCAGCTTGTCATCATTTCTTGCCTGGAATCCTTATTCCTGAAAGATCTGTATCAACCCTCATCCTGTCTGCTTCACTTGTTAACTTCCCATGGACTTTCATTGGAGGGTAGTCATATCTCATATCATCTGCCGTCAGCATGACGACAGCATCTCCATGGACCTATTAGAAAAAGTACACAGAAACTGTCTGACACTCATCTTTGCTGATATTAAGAAGAACCTATCTAATTTTCTCTTTATGGCCAATAGTAATCATCCCAGATCAAAGGACTAAATATATTAGAGAAAGTCCTTTGCCTGTTGGTTTTCTAATCTTAATAATCCAGAATGCCAGGCTCAGCTTCCCAGGTAGTAAAGCCATTGCTGTATTGTTAGGTAGAAGAATCATTCCTCCCTTAGAGACAAAACGTCATCCAGAATGGCTCAATTTTTTTTTTTTTGAGAGATGGCTCAATGGTTAAGAGTACCGGCTGCTCTTCCAGAGGTCCTGAGTTCAAATCCTAGCACCCACATGGTGGCTCACAATCATCTATAATATCTGTTTCTCTCTTCTGGCATGCAGGCAGAACACTGTTTATGTAATCAAATTTTTGTAGAAGAAAATTAAAATATTTAAACTTGCTAATGGATTTCTTTGATTGATATAATGAAAGGATTTACTCCTATTTCAATCCTTTTATTCCCCAAACTGAATATTGGAAATTGGAGAAAAATATCATCAACCAATTTAGAGCATATTCCGTGTACTAGGAGAATGGTAGACACACAAATATGGGTCTGTCAGCCAGCACCACACCAGAGTGTCCAAAAGCTACTTCTCTTATGAAGCTGGCTGCTTCAGTGAGGAAATGTGGCTTGAGTGGCCAGCTGGGGAAATGAGCCCACTACCATGCCTCACTTGCTGTAAAATGTGTACTTGGACAAAGGCAATGTTGTATGGACTGCAGTAAATATAAACATGTTCATCAAGCTCATGAGTAGTAGTTTTCCATAGAGGTATTTCAGGAAAAAAAAATGTAAATGTGTGTTCACTGTAAAACTCTGTTCCAATAAGAACAAATACCAGCCCTTCCACAGTCCTTATCACCAGGTAACTGATAAATGCTCTCAGGAGAGGCGTTCATGAGATGGGCTTAGTGTTTGTCCCTGATGTGAACAGGCTGGATGGATAATAACCAGTGTCTAAAACTAAATGAGCTTAAAGGAATTGAATCCATGTTGCCAAGCCTATATATAACCTCCGTTTGCATCACCATGGTTACTTTGTTTATGAGCCCTCCAGCAAAAACAGGAGTGGCAAGGTTAAGAGGCTGACTCGTGTCCAGAGAACAGGTCATCTTTTCCAGCTATTAAGATGATTTTCCTCTGTATGAATTGCTCTTTGGCGATCATTCAACATAGGACACTCACTCTGAGGGAAAGCTACTGATGGATTCTTTCCCTCAACATCTATGTCATTGATTTTCCAGTCATATATCTTCCAAACCTTTAACCTCCTCAAGACAAATTATCTGAAACCCATGAAATAATGTAGGTCTTTACATACTGCCATCTACCCTTCTTCAAGAAAAAAAAAATGAAAAAAATGCTTAAACTTCTCCATCTGACATTAGTGCCATGACAAAGTGAGTCTATCATGCTCTGGCCATCTTCTTTGGTTGATGTCAGCACAGTGTAAAAAAACTCTGTAACTGGTGATGGGAAATTTCCACTGGATCATCAACACTGACAATCAGCAGTTGCTATAAAAGGAGTTTGAAGCATGCTTATCTGCATAGATGCATATGCAACATCCTTAAACCTTCAGAGTGCCTATTTAGCCCAAATGCAATGTATAATTTCTGTCTGGTGGTGTAGTCTTATGAACACAGTGAACTTATGACTTACTTTGAGAAGATGACTTGACTACAGGCCAACAAGTTGCCATGGAATCTGAGGTTCACATCATAAATTGGCATCCCAGTTTATGAAGACTCAGGTTCCACGATAGCTTACTAGTCACGATTGCGTTATTTCTCAAAAGAACAGATATCTGCAACAGATATCTGTGTCATGTATGTATTTCACCAAAATGTGTAGCCATTCGTACTGGTATGTTTGCACGCATCTTGTCTCCCAGGGGTTGTTGAAAGCTTGGTCCTCCATGTGGCAATGTTCAGAGGTGGTGGAGCATAGAAGTCATGAAGCCCTTGGAGGACACATTTGCCAGGCCTTGGCTTCATTCCTGTGGGATACCAGTTTCTTTCTGGATCCCTGTCTCACTGTACAATGAGTCTCTCCCCAGTGTGTACCCCCAATCATGCCATTTGCCAGGGGAATCTCACCAGAGCCAAGTAGAAGTTTCTGCCAAGTGCTCCAATCTGCAGAACCGTGAGGTAAATAAACCTCTCTTCATCCATAAAGTACCAGCCACAAGTATTTTGTTATATAGCATTAAGTTAATTAACACAGCTACTTCTGGTATGGTTGCCCAGTTTCCATAGTACAGCTAATGCAATTGTTTCATATAAGCTGTGTGGAATGAAAAAGTAATCCTACAGACCAGGTTATTACATAAGATGGAGAGGCAAAATGCCCCTGGAAAAGACAATGAAGGTATACTGCTCTCCTGTCAAGACACAGTAACTAGCTTATGGTAGCTTTAATAATAGTTCTAAATAAAGGCTTGTTTGTCCAGTTAATAGCTACACATTGGGTGTGAAGAGATAGGTTGGCTTATTCCAGGGGAAAAAAATATACATTTGAAATGGCAGAGTCAATTGTAATCAATGCCTGATTGAGTGAGTATGATAACTGTCATTCTTCAAGATACATCTGTGCTGTGGGATGTCTGTATGTCAAATCTGTTGCTCTGATTGGTCAATAAATAAAACACTGATTGGCCAGTGGCCAGGCAGGAAGTATAGGCGGGACTAACAGAGAGGAGAATTCAGAGAACAGGAAGATAGAGGGAGACACTGCCAGCCACCACCATGACAAGCTGCATGTGAAGATGCCAATAAGCCACGAGCCACGTGGCAAGGTATAGATTTATAGAAATGGATTAATTTAAGATATAAGAACAGTTAGCAAGAAGCCTGCCACAGCCATACAGTTTGTAAGCAATATAAGTCTCTGTGTTTACTTGGTTGGGTCTGAGTGGCTGTGGGACTGGCGGGTGACAGAGATTTGTCCTGACTGTGAGCCAGGCAGGAAAACTCTAGCTACACATCCGTCTGTCTTCTGCAAAGGCCATATAGATGAGCTAAATTATCACATCCTAATAATCACCACCCTGCATTTTCAAGTCGTTCTGAAAGCACTAACTTCTAAAAATTCTCCAGAAATACATTATAATTTGGGGGCACACTATCTTTATGCAATACCAAAGGTGACCTCAGATTACCTACAGTAAGGGTTAAAGGCTAGGAAACGTGTGCTAACTCTACTATTTTCTGAATACATGTGCCAGGTGTGCATTAAGGAACTGATGAGTAACTACAATGAGTTCAAACAAGCGCTGTGTCCTCGTGAGCTCACTTCTGTCTAGAGTCAGAGTCCAGAGTGGGAAAGTGTGGGTTTTGTTTTGGTTTGGTTTGGTTTGGTTTTTACTCTTCCCTGATGCCTGTTCATCATGGTCTGTCATCTTGGGGTTCTCTCAAAGATATTTACATTACACATTTTATCCTATCTATTAATTAATCATACACCCTGACCACAGTTTCCCCTCCCTCTTCTCCTCCCATTCCCTCCCTTCACCTCTCCTCTGCCACATCCCCAATCCACTCCTCCCCTGTTTCTGTTCAGAAAAGGGCAGGCCTCCCATGGGTATCAACAAAGTATGGCATATCAAGTTGCAGTAAGACTAAGCACCTCCCCTTGTATTAAGGCTGGGCAAGGCAATCCCGTGTGGGGAATAGGTTCCCAAGAGCCAGTCAAAGAATAGGGACAGCCCATGCTCCCATTAGGAGTCCCACAAGTAGGTCAAGCTACACAACTATCACACATATACAGAGAGGGCCTAGGTCAGTCCCATGCAGGCTCCCTGGTTGTTGGTTCAGACGCTGTGAGTTTCTGTGAGCCCAGATTAGTTGTTTCTATGGGACACTTTTATTTTTAACGAAGTCCTAAAGAAAGCCAAAGAGAATCTGTCTACCTGCTCCAGCCTGAGCTGTGCAACCAGGCCTGAGCCAGGGGCCCTGTAAGCCCACAAGCAGCTTTTTTATGAATTCTCCCCACGTTGGGTGCCTACTGTAGATGAATTTCTAAATGCTCTTATTAAATAAAAAACATGGAGCCAAATATAGGGGTAATAGCCTTAAGGAGATCAGGGAAAGCCACAGATAACTTTACCCCACCAACTCTGCAGCTTCCAAAATGCCGCGACTTCCTGTCTACCCACGTCTATATGCCTTCTTGTTCTGCCATCTCATTTCCTTTCTCTGCCCAGCTACATCACTTCCTCTTTCTGCCCAGCTCTGTCACTTCCTGCCTGTCTGTACAGACCTCCAGACTTCCATGGTTAACTAGTGTTGGAATTTAAGATGTGTGCCACCACACCTGGCTCTGTTTCCAGTGTGGCCTTGAACACACAGAGATCCTGCCTGCCAAGTGATAGGATTAAAGGCGTGTGCTAACATTGCATGGCTTCTGTGTTGTGGCTGGCTTTTTCCTCTGATCTGCAGGCAAGCTTTATTTATTAAAGCACAAATAAAATATCCCCACATTCCTGAATGTGACCACCTTCTGCTATTCATGCATGAGGTCCCACACTATAAAACTGCTGAAGTCTGAGAATTGGTTGCAAGATGGTTCTTCCTCTATTGTTCTCCACTCTCTAAGAACTCTCCAGTGCCACCCCGTGGTGCTTTCACATCCCACTCAACACTCATGCCACAGCGTCTACACCTGTGTGTGGCTTCCAGCGTCACCTGGAATCAAATGCTTCACCTCCATGTCTAGCTCAAAACACACCTCTGAGTTAATGTCTGTCCACATATAGATCAGGAGCTACCAAAATACACCTCAGAGTCAAGAAGCCCCAAAATAAGGGCAGCCCCAATGCCTGCGATTCACATCAACACAGAGTGAATCACCACTCACTCAGTTAAAAGAATCTCAGTCCTTTCATTTTCAGCACTCACCTCTACTACTCACTCATCATTCGAACACATGGATTTTATCTCCTAAATATTTCTCAGCTGACCATCTCTAACCATCATGCTTATCAAACTCTTTCATTGCCATTTCTATTCTTCTATCTTCAGGTTCATTATGTATTTTTTTTTCTAATTTTTCTCTACACCATATACAGAGTTCATAAGATTAGATGCTTCTCAAAAACCAAAGGCAATGTATTTATTCACAACCTTGCCCAGCAGCATTCCTAATTAGTAAGAAAGTATTTGTTAGGCTACCATGTCTGCAGCAGATAATTACTACTGCAAAGACATTTTTTTTGAAGTGTAAACAATCATGCTTTGTCCAGGAACCTTGAAGCAACAATAAATAATAGGTTAGTTATAGATACATGTTACAGCATCCACTTTAAGATTCACCATGCACACAGAACGTCTCATCATTTTCCACAGACCTTGAAATACCAATAAAGCTCCACAAACAAGCTTTTGTCTGATCCTGAGATTCACTGAAGATTAGCTGGCTTGGATATCAGAAAGGAGTTGGACGTCTGAGCCTTTGTTCCGATCGAGAAGCCTTTATTATTAACTCAAAGATACTTCATTGATTTTTTTTTCTGCATCATAATTCTTCTAGCTAATATTGACTTACATCCTTGGCTTCATATGCACACTTATATCCAGTTAAATCAATTTTGGCAGGGAGTTTTGTCACATAACTTCATCTATAGATGGGACTAGTAAACATTGCCTAGCTGTGTGCTCTAAAAAAAAAAAAACCAATAGAATGGATACAATGTAGCACTGATGTGAGTAAAGGGTTAGAAAATTTGGCTGTCTTATGTTTGCGATTTTTTTAATATGTCGCCAGTGTTTACAATATGATGGCTCATTGTGCACAGGATCTTACAGTTAAGATTATCATTGCAGCCAAGCTCAATAACACAGCTGTGTGTTTGCATGTGCATATGATAAAAGGATGGAAAATACATTCTCTTGGCAGATTTCCAATCTATACTATGGTGTCGTTGTTGCTGTTGTTGTTGTTACTAATTAGTGTAGTTCTCACACTGGCTCTAGGCTTAGTAATCCTGTATTTCTGCAAGTTGGATCTACTTTCTCCATTCTGTATCCACTATTTTTCCTTCCTAGCTACTAATCTATAGCCTTCTTATCCAGATGTGTCAGGAGAGTCTATGTATACTTGAGATCATACAGCATACCTTTCTGTCTGTATTATCTGAATACAGTATGATATGCACCTGCTTTTCCCATGCTGACACAAATGGCACTATCTTTATTATTAACTACCTAATAGTATATGTGTAAACTTATGCCACACTTTCTTCATGCATGCATGCATGGAAATTTAGATCACTCCACGGCTCGACTACTATGAATAACCCTGCGGCAGACAAAAGAGCTGCAGATCCTTGTGTGAGGCACTGGTTTCATATTCAGTATGGGGACTGCTGGAGTAAACAGTCATTTTTTTTTTTAATTCTCTGAGAAAACTCCATACTGTTTTCCATAATGGATATCCCCACCTGCACTCTCACCAACAGTACATGTGTGTCCCTTTCCCTCCACATTCTCAGCAGCCCTTGCTCTCCCTCTTTAAGTATATATATATATAACCACTGTACGTGGTACTGTGGTGTCTCACAAGGACACTTTCACATAAGCAGATGCTATCTGTCAACTACGCACCAACCCCCCCCCTGCCTCCTGTCACCCCACTGTACTCACAGTCGTCTCCTTGGTTCCCAACTCAGTTTCACTTCCACTTCTGTGTCACAGACACATAAATGATTTTCTCGGTCCACATATTATCTAGGAAACACACTGTAGAAAAAAAAAATGAGACATGTATCATCCTGAGTCCGAATGAATTTGCTTAATAAGCATGTCCACTTGCGTCCGTTTTACTGATGGTCCTAGGAATAGAAGGAACATCTCCAATATCTTTTTGACAACAGTCACCCTAACTTTCAGTGTGGTTTTCATTCGCTTTCCCTAACGAACGACTAAATACCTGTCATAAATTGGATTGTTTTCTATGGGTTTTTTTTTTTTGATAGATTATTACTGTTATGAAGAAGTGCCACTGATCAAAAGTCTCCTACAGAAGAAAAGTCTGGAACCAGATGGCTTCACAGCTGGATTCATTCAAACATTCATAGAAAAATTATCAATTCTCCTCAACTTTTATAAAATTTAGAACGGGTTATACTTCCCAACTCATTTGTGACAATACCACCACCATGATGCCAAAGCAAAAATCACCACAAGAAAAGAAAGCTATGGACTGATTTCTCTGATAAACATTGGTCAAACAATTATCAATAAAATATTATGTCCGGCACGACAAGATATTCATACAGGTGCAATAGTGGCACTTATATCCTGGGGGTAACCAACAGTCAGCTAATTGGATTTTTAAGGCCTATTCAGCAGGAAGGAATTCATAAAAGGCACTCACTAATGTTTAGTCAACTACCTGTGGCTGGTAAGTTCATGGGCTCTAAAGGAGACCTTACTATTGATGGTTTCCTAAACCAACATGATTTTTCACTGTCTTCTAAATATTTATCCTTATAGCCATAGTTAATGTAGCTCTCACTCCTAATCAAAAAGGCCTCTTTTGGAGGCAGACAGGGGCCATTACAGAAAGCCACAACTGGTCAAAATGAAGAAGTAGGGTGCCCAGACCCAATTAATACATTTACAACACAACTCTTACACATAAGACTCAGGAGAGGGGCATAAAGATTGTAAGAGCCGAAGGACAAAGATTCTGCTATGAGATGTACAGTCTCTTCCTTGGGGTCAGGGGAGGAACCTGGGATTTGAGGGAAGGAATAGAACATGAATATAATCAAAATATGTTTTATGAAAGTCTCTAAGAAAATAAAAATTATATATATATATATATATAAAACCATATTCAAGAGTGTATCTAAAGGGTTATACATGATGACCAAGTGGAATTGATCTCTATAACACAAGATTTGTTTAATGTTTAAAAATTAATTGATGGTATGCCATCCCATTAACAGAGTATAAGTATTAAGCCACAAGATCTACCAACATGCTATGGCAGCACATTATCTCATAAGTCTATATCTTGTATTATGAGAATGTCAGTAACAGCAGCTCACTCACCTCAGCTGAACTACTAGCATCTACCACAGCCCTTTCTCCAAATCACACTCTGCAGTACTAGGCATTAGGACTTCAATACTTAGGAGATTGTAAGAAAAGAGGGGCAGAAGACAATGCATTGTTACATTTCAACTCATGCATAACAAATGGATAAACACTTGACCCAAAACAAGTTCCTTGGAGTGACAGTCCTCAAAAGTAGACAGAGTGACCGGCTTGTGAGCAAATCATTTGTGGAAAAGTAAATCCAGTGGCTAGGAGAGACAGGGGCGGGGAATGAGAAGAAATAAGAGCCTTTTAAAGGGATTTTATTAGTAATGCCAGTGTGGGCACATGAGGCTCATTCTGCTTGAACTTCCAGAAAGGTATATAGAAAGTTCTCTAAACCATGCCCTAGATGGCTAAAGAACAAAGTACTATGCATTAGACCCTACCCAGTTCTAACCCGGAAAAACTTTTTCAAAGGGAACGAGCCCTGAGTTCACACACTCCTCAGGACCTCCACAGTAACAAAGGAGCTCTCAGGCAAAATTAACCCTTGTGGTAAGACTCCATCAGCTTGAAGTGGACCCTCCATCATTGTTCTTGAGCCACCTCTGTCTCCAGGCTCCTCTGCTTCCTCCAGTATCTTCTGGTCCACACTCACACCATCCTTCATGTGAAAGTATGCCTTCATTCATTTCTAAAATGCTATGAAATGTCCATAAGGATTTGCCATAAACGAACAACTACTGTGTGATTACACTTCTGTGAAGCATCTAGTGTAATTAAACTCATGAAGACAAGAATTAGCATGGTAGTTGGTAAGACCTGAGGAAAAGAGGACAATGAAGAGGTATTTGTCGATGGGAACAGAGTTTCTATTTAGAGGGGGGAGGGGTGAATCTGGAGAAGGGTGATGGTGATGGTTGGTCAACAACATGAATTACCTTATGTCACTAACGTATGCCTTAAAACAGACAAAATGGTAAACTTTGCTATTTATGTTTTACTGCAACCCTAAACTAATTTTTCTAACACTTGCGTTCATCTGACTTTACTGAAATGTTTAAGGGAGCTGGAGAGATGGCTCAGCAGTTAAGCACCCTTACTGTTCTTCGGGAAGACTTGTTTGGTTCCCAGTGTCCACACATAACTCCACATCCAGTAGACCTGGTACCTCTGGCCTCCATGGGCACCTGCACTTGCCTGCATACACCTACACACAAATACACAATACTAACTTTTTAAATTTTCTAAATTAAGTTCTGAAACTTAATCACTTTAGTCTTCTCCTTTCTCACTCTCGTTCTGTTTATAAACCTCCCATCCTTTTTTCCTCATTGTTCTGGGCACAGTAAATTCTGTGTCTTCCATTATAGACATAAATATTTTCTTTAGTAAAAATACTTTCAGGGAAGAATAATTCTGATGGTTATCATTTAGAAATAAAATTATCTCCTTAAATTGAATTAACTTTCCGAGTTAGACAGGGAATATCTCTGATTAAAGCACAAATATGTAAATAATTTTTTTCTAGAAAGAATGAGATGATATTTCTTCTCTCAAACAGGGTTCAAGCTCTATATGTGTTATCTTAATCCAACTGGAGCATGGTAAATGCTGCATGTTACACACTAGCATTTCCCATCTCTCTGGAGTAAGTCCCAGCAGAGAGAGAAAAAAAGGGGGAGGGAGTGTTGGAGGGATAATAGAATAGACTTCTGTCTTCTGCCTACATTAGAGAGCCATGCTTGGGAATCTGAAAACAGCAAACACTAGAATTGCTGCCCCTCGAATTTAATGCCAAACTCCCAGGAGTAGCATACTGTCAGAGTTCCTTCATGTATTATGGAGACAAGTATTGGCAAGCTTCCATAAGATCCATCTAAGCTTTTATCTCCTCCCTATATCAGGTCATGTGACCAATAACTGGATCCTGCCATAGGCTCTTACTATCCTTTTAGTGATACACTTGGTGACTGAGTTGACTTCCATAAATCTAGTCCCAAGTTACTGTCCCACTGGGGTTTAGACTATTGATCCCTAATCACCTAGCACACTTGTGCATTTACATTTCATAAAAGCACTGCTTATAAGTACTCTAAAAGCCTTTTTCATATCTATATTATTGTCTTCAAAACCCTTTCCATTCTCAATAAGTGAAAATCATTGTCACGCCTTAATAATACCTCTGTTCTGCACTAACATACTACAACATACCCTTAAAGCAAAAAGAATGTGACACAGTTGTTAACAATTGCTATATATGGCTCCTGTTCTTATTGTTATCTATCCATATAGAATTATAAAAACCATTATTTGAAGATTCATTTAAAAATCACCTAGTATAAAGATAGGGGTATAGTTGGTGATAAGATTGCCTAATATAGAGGAAGCCCTGGGTTCAATTCCCAGCTCCTTATAAATTATATATAGTGGTACATACCTCTAGTCCTAGCACTAAGGAGGTATAGGCAAAAAGATCAGAAGTTCAAGGTCATCTTTTGCTTCACAGCAAACTCAAGGCCAACCTAAGAAACATGAAACTTGGTCTCAAAATAAAAAATAAGTGGTTAATGCAAGGGATTGAAACTGCCTATCCAGTTAATGAACTCAATTTAAAGAAATATATTTTCCTAAATATGCAATTGCCTTCAACATTTGGAACTGTGACACATTTTTAAATATAGAGATTGTTGGGAAGAGATGGCAAAACGAATTTAAGAGCTAAAAGATGAGGAAGGCTACAGTGAAATGCTATCTTCTGACCATGACATGCCACGGTACTCATAAACTCATAGCAGCTGTGGTTACCTGCCCAAGACCTGAGCAGTGTGGGCCTGTCAGTATTGTTATGCATGGGGAGGGGCTCATTAAGCCCCTCCTGCCCAGGAGGAACTATTGGCAGTTAATAGTGTTAGCAAAATAGCTGCTGGTAAATTGCCAGTGCTCAGTAAATAACCTCCTATCCAAGCTCAAGCGAGTAATCCTAATTAGACTCAATGGGACAGGGACACACACATACACACACTCTCCCTGAGTGTTGCACTTGAAGTTTCTCAACCAGGCTAGAAGCCAGCAAGTCCCAGAGGTCCTTCTACCTCTGCTTCCCTCTGAGCTGGAGTTATGGGTGTACATAGACTGCCCTACTTGTTACATGGGCGCTAGTATTAGACTCCAGTCAAAGTATTGTATAGCGAGCATGCTTGACTACTGAGTCATCGCTCCGTGACCCTTGAAATATAGTCATGCTGGACTTACACACGTGCAGAGTCCAGGGATTATAGGTGTGAGTCAGCATCACCAGCTCCCACCAAGTGATTTTTTAATTTGTTGTGTTTGGGAGGTCCAAATGTCAACAAAAAAAAAAAAAAGATGTTTTATCACTACACATGTAATGGTTTAGTGAAATGAAAGCCGAGGCTGCATTATTCTGTGTTCTTACTGTTGTTGTTTTGGCTTTGGTGTTTTTCTGGGTATGCTGAGCCCATTCAAACTTTGTTTTCAACACGTAGATCATATATCAACACATTCATAAGACATTAGCTCAAGAGTGAGAAAGCCATGGACCCATATGTTCTCTGTAACAATATCTACTTCACTGGGAAAATATGAATCGTTATTGTATTTGTTTACAATTCCAAAAGGAAAGGGATATCTTAGAAAAATATTTTGGATCTTAAAGTCAAATAAAATAATGGAGAAAAAAACTGGCTAGCAGTAACGGCATTGGACATTGTAGGAGAGACATTTCCAACCCTTGGACTATTTTGAATTAATCATGGCTCTGAACCAACAATTGAAGGAAGGAGATTAATTTTCTTGGAAGATATGATTTATATAAGTTAGTCATGGGAGGAGGCTAAGATTGAGGTAGGGTGTATCCAGACCTCCAAGAATGACCTTTTGTGTCCCTGTCCTTGGCCAGCAATCACACTTAGCTGAACTGTTATGACGACAGTTCACATGGAATCAGAGATGGAAGACGGTACTTTCCATGGTCAATTTAGGCCATGTGTTCATCTCTAAATGTAGACATGCAACAGCTCTGTTTTATGTTGCTTAATCATCTTTTTCTCTTCTCTCTTGCTTATATAGCCAACATGAATACTGGCTAAGATAGGTTTCAGATGGTGACTAAATTAATATCATCCATGATGACAAACAGAGTCATCTCTTAATATTAGAAATACAAATTTGCCCCTCAGAGGGGAAGATGCTGAATTGTAAGGGATGTAAAAGTTAGCTACTTTTTTTAGATCCTCCGTTTATCTTGTGAACCTACCCCAACCCCATTCATTTATACCCTAGGAGGCAGATCTCAACCAAATCCCTATGCCTTCCACTGTTCAGTTGGTATCTGCCTATTAAAATTTCCAACAGAACATCTGATGAATCCAGCAACGAGATAATGCCCTGACTCCTCCAGCAGCATTCCTTCTAAGAGTACCTGAAGCTGCCCATATCCACCATCCATGGGTTAATCCTCTACACAAGGCAATATTCTACATGTCCTTTGCTTTCCAAATAGTAGAAACTGTTCTCTCTGCCATGTTGTTCTGAACCTAATAATGGTGTTGATAGTTTAATCACTACTTAGTTCCAAAATAAAACACTGTCTTTAGGAGATTATCACTACTTGAACACACACACAAAAAAAAAAAAAAATCAGTGAGAAACCGTTTTAAAGTATGAAAGGCTTACTTGGCTATTTAGTTCATGGTTTCAGAAGGTTTCTGTCCATACATTTTCTGAGTTGATTACTTTGGTTCCAATACTCCACCAAGACAGACATGGCAGGGAACGTGTGATGAGGTAAAGCTGCCCACCTGATAACAGTAAGGAATCGCAGGCCACAAGACAGGTCTACCATTCAAGGGCACACTCTCATTGATGTATTCCCTTCAGTGAGACCCCATCTTGTCATTTCTGTATCTTCCAATGTGGCCACCAAATTAGGAATCCATCAATAGATCAATCCACTGAATAGATCAGAGCTTTCATGATTCACACACTTCCCAAAGCCTTCCACATGTGGGTTTTGTGGGGAACATTTCATACCAAAACCATAACATTCACCATCTATATTAATCTGTAAAGGACACTGACAATCTTCAAAATTAAGTAAAGTCCCAAAACCTCATCTCCTACCTATTATGCCCAGCGTAGGTTTTTACCTTGGATTTTTCAACTATGAGTATCCCAAGAAGGGTAGCAGAATACAGGATTTCCTTTCAACTTGTTAGGAGATTCTCAGAACAAAACATGTTCACATTCTATGGTGGTTAGCCAAATAGTCAATCCTAGAAATCTAGTGAATCAGAGGCAGCCTTGTGGAAGTATGTAGGACAGGGATCCAAACATGCTACAGCCATAATCTTTCTTCTCATTTTTGAAGATATTCTAAATCACCTTATTTCTCGTTCAACACCACTCTGTGCTTTTACTTTTCCCCTGCCTTCTTTGGCTATGTTAAGTGGGTGATATTGATAGATACTTTACAGGTGAGTTGACAAAATTTTGAAAGTCTTTAACAGTATTAAGAATGTCCTCAGTCCACCTTCATAATATTGCTTGGCCTCTTGGTAGGAATCCAGAGTCCCCCTAGTTCTTCCCCACGGCTTCTTTCAGCCATTCCTTCTAGCCCATCTCCATTCTTCTGTAACTCACCGCCAACCACATAACCACTCTCTACTATGGACCACACAGCAAACACATTGGATGGAACTCGACGACCCCACAGCCTCTAAACTTGTTCCCAGAGTGGGCAACAGCAATCAAAGAACAGAACATCCACCCAACAAAGGTATCTGCATCAAGAAACACTTCAAACGTCAAAACTCCAGATGCCAAGATCCTAGGGCAAAAACACAAACAACCAAGGCAATATACCTTTTCCAGAAACCAGCAACCCTACTATAATAGTCCAGAGAAAAGAAATTTAGCTGAAGCACAAGACAAGGGCTTCAAAATAGCAAATTATGAATATATTCAAGTAAAGATGATATGAATAAATGTCATAATGAAGACCATTAAAACCAAAACAGCTGAATGAAATAATGAAAACAATTTCAAAACAGGAAAGTGAATTTAACAAGAAATACAATCACTAAAGAAAACCCAAATTGATACAAAACTGAAAATAAAAAGCTCAGGAGGTCAAACAAAAACCTCTAAGATCAGTGCATTATTCAACCATTGTCAGAGAAGATTCTTCTTGCTAGATGATAGTCAACACAGAGACCCACAAGTGGACAATGTTCAGAGAATGAGACTTTGGATTGCCCAGCCCTAAATGGGATATCTTTATCAAACCCTTTCCCTAAGGCTAAGAGATCTATGCAGAAGAGGCAGTGTGGGTATGCCAAGCACGGGTGTTGGGCTACAAAAGCCAAAGATGGATCTGAGATGAAGTGAACTAGGTGGGGACCTAACTTGTTTACCAAAATTTATGATTGGCTCTTGGGATCAGGAGAGATGATGTAGATGCATTGCTGAGCTATGCCCAGAGAGGTTTGTGGATACATGACCTTTGCTGTGATTGGTAGAAGGAAAGCTGGCTTGTGCTTTGGTGCTTTATAAAGGGTGTGCTGATGCTTAATAAAGGAGTTCCTGCTTGACACGCCCCACTGAGTCTGATTGTCTCTGGGTACCTGAAAGCTGAGTGACAGTGATGGGTCAGTGGCACACTACCTCCTCAGTCAAGGTCTGCTGCAGCAGTGGGCCTAATTCTTCGGTGGGGTCAGGAGAACCCCACAAGGCAGAAAGATTGTAAGAGCCAGAGGTGATGGATGGCTCCAAGGAAAGAGCATCTTCCAGACACAAGGCTGATACTCATAGGAACTCAGAGTCTGTGACAGCACACACAAAGTCCTGAACGAGTTCCAACCAGACCAAGGCGCAGCACAGAGAAGAAGGGGAAGTGGAATCAAAGTCCCACCTTAGCCAAGAAGCTATTTGCAATTGATACCTACTGGGAAAGGAAAAAAATCAGTTTTTTCCAACGACTGTCACTGGGTGTATCAACCATACTCCAGGGCAGGCCCCAGGCCCAGGAAGAGTTGGTCAATACAAAACAGACTCTCTCTCTCTCTCTCTCTCTTCTCTCTCTCTCTCTCTCTCTCTCTTCTCTTTTCTCTTTTGTGTGTGTGTGTGTGTGTGTGTGTGTGTGTGTGTGTGTTTGGTATATTTTTGTCTTATTGGGGTTTTGTTTGTTTATTTTGATTTTCCTTTTTTGGTGTTTTTGAGAGAGACAGAAAGATGACATGAGTTGGATGAGTATGGATATAGGGAGGGTCTGGGAGGAATAGAGGGAGAGACTATAATCAAAACATACTTTATGGAAATTTTTTAATTAAAAATAAAAACTCCTGATAAAGAATATTGACAGTTTCCTACAGAGCTAATCAATATGGACTGATTATAGCGAAACATTTTAATAGCCTCATTTTTAATTTGCTAATGATACTCATTTTTCTTGCCTTTATGCCAATCCCATTCGGTGTAAAGTAATACTAGTATTCCATTGAACTTCTTCTTCTGGTGCCTCTCTAGGGACTGGCTGTACTCCAGGCCCGGCACACGTTTGTGATTCTAGGGATTCTCTTTGTAGCTTTGTCTTTAAATAAGTATTTTATTTCAGAAGACTTTTATTTTTAATTTAGTAATGTTTATTATGTAAAACACTGTATATTAACTACATAAAATACAATCATTTTATTTTTATATTTTATTAGTGTATATTAATTATACAAAATAGTAGGTTTCATTATGACATTTTCATACATGTACATGTGGCATTTTGATCATATTTATCCCTCTGTTGCACATGCTTATCTCCCTTCTACTCTCTCATGAGTCTCCCTCCGATTTGCATGTGTTTATTTTAGAATCCACACATGAGAGAAAATATAATACTTGTCTGAGTCTGACATATGCTTTCCTGTTCCACACATTTTTCATGAAAATGACATTATTTCATTCATCTCATAAAAAATCTATGAAGACAGTATAGCCTATGCCTATGCCTGATTTCTTGGACTACTAACATATTACATTGTTATAGAATATCTCTTGCAGTTGATGAATCAATATTAACCCGTTATATTAAGACTTGGTAGTTTAAAAGGAGTCCTTGCTTGGTGTTTACTAAATGTTGTCTAATTAGAATTTTTCTTATGTTTTTATCATGATTAGACTCCGGCTCTGGATTTTGAGGGAAAGGCAACAGAAATCACTAGTTCACACCTCATTGTATCAAGGCTATTTACTATTAATATGGCTTATTGATGTTAGTATTTGTCATGTGGTTAATGTGGTAATTGTTGGTTTCTACATTCTAAAGTTATTCTTTCCCCCCTTTTCAGCCTGCAGCAACTGTAAGTTACTCTGGGCAGCTACCTCTGAAGAGTGGGGAGTTAAAGCTCACTTCTTTATCAATACAGTATATACATATGTGTGAGAGGATGGGGGGACGACCTTTCCTTTGCAAATCTACCTCTTCTTCTCCACTTACTTATTATCCAATCATTGTATCAGCACAGTATTTATTTTACACTTTGGATTACAAATTCAGTGATTAACTGGTTGTCCACATCATTCCACTAGCTGTTGATGGTTCTTGCCCCAGGTATTTTTGATGTGATCATAAAAGACAGTTCAAGCTTCACTCTGGGTATCTAAACTTTATATAAATCATGAAGCTGTTGGAACATATTTTGCCCCGTGTTAAGAATTAAACCCAGGCCTCAGGCATGCTCGGCAAGTGTTTTACTAACTGAATAAGACCTACAGGCCTAGAAATCAATTTTCCAGAGTAGAGAAATTATGAAATCAGTTGTCAGAAAAATATGTAAACAAATGGGGGATAACTTATGTAACAAACACACAAAATTTAATGGCCTCAATTTTTTAGTTACACCTATATCCTGAGGCCTTGTTTCTCATCCTGAGTTTTGACATACCATTCCAATTTGCACAAAAAAAAATCTTCTTTATTCTCGAACTGCATCTGTTTCTTCAACCTAAGGGAGTTAGTTCATCAGGTCTGGAAAGATGCCTCAGTTCATAAGAATTCTTGTCACACAAGCATGAGGACCTGACTACAGACCCCTGGCCCACATAAGAACCTGCATATCTGAATTAAGAATTTCATTTTAAATGCATAGAAAATATTTCCTTTTGAGTTTTGTTTGTTTGTTTTGTTTTGTCTTCTGAGACAGGTTTCCTCTGTGTGGCCCTGACTGTCCTGGAACTCACCCCATAGACCAGGTTGGTCTCAAACTCAGAGATCCAACTGCCTCTGCCTCCCAAGTGTTGGGATGAAAGGTGTGCACTACTACATCCAACTGGAAGGAAGCATTTTCAAAAGGGTCTCTTTTTTTAATTTAATTTTATTTTATTTTACAATACCATTCAGTTCTACATAACAGCCACAGATTCCCTTGTTCTCCCCCTTCCTACCTCCCTCCCCTTCCCCCCAGCCCACCCCCCATTCTCATCTCCTCCAGAGCAAGGCCTCCCCTGAGGACTGAGATCGACCTGGTAGACTCAGTCTAGGCAGGTCCAGTCCCCTCCTCCCAGACTGAGCCAAGCGTCCCTGCATAAGTCCCAGGTTTCAAACAGCTAACTCATGCAATGAGCCCAGGATCTGGTACCACTGCCTAGATGCCTCCCAAACAGATCAAGCCAATCAACTGTCTCACCTATTCAGAGGGCCTCTTAACAGAAAACTTTCTCAGCATTAGGATAAGATATATCAATCTAGGTACAGGAGGCATTTGGGATATCAAATAGACAAGACCAGAAAAGAATCCTTGCTCATCATATTGCAATAAAACACTAAACATAGAGAACAAAGAGTACAGCAAGAGCAGAAAAATATTTAAAGTCTCACACACACATGCTATCCCTTCAAAGCAACACCAGATTTGTAAACTGAAACTCTAAGCACCAGTAGAGCCTAGAAAGATGTATCTTTACTACCAACCCAGCATACTTTACCCAGCAAAGCTATCCATCATAATTAAAGGAAAAAATAAGTTTCCATGATAGAAATAGATCAAAGGAATTTGTAAGCAGTAATTTAGCTCTACAAAATATACTTGAGGAAATATTAAGCTGAAGCAATAAATTCATCTACAAGGCACAAAGAAGAATAACATGTGCTAGAAAAATAGTAAAGCTAGGAGACAAGAAGAAAAGAACTACAAAATTAAAACAATATCAGGAATCAGTACACAATGATTAATAGCAACTCTGATTACTAATGGTCTCAGTCCCACAATCCAAAGGCACAGACTAATAGACTGAATCAAAAGTAGGAGTCATTTGTTTGCTGCCTCCAAGAAACCAAGCCCATCTCAACACAAAAGACAGACGTTACCTTACGGTGAGAGGATGGGAAAAAGTATTCTCAGCAAACGTACCTAGGAAATTAGCAGGGGCCACCATTCTAACAGCTGACAAAATAGACTTCTTTAAACCAAAACTAATCAGAAAGAAAAATAACAAAAGCCATTTCATGGTGATTAAGGGAAGAATCCATCAATGAGACGGTTACAATTCTAAGGATATATAACACTAATATAGATGCACCCAATTTGACAAAATACTACTAGATGTAAAGTTGTAGATTAATTCCAGCACAGCAGCATTGGGTGACTTCAGTACCCTCTCTCACCAACTGCCTGGTCATCCTAACATGAAATAATTAGAAACTAGATTAGCAGATACAGATATATATATAATACAGATATATTCTAAAAATAAGATATCCCAGTGACTTTATAAAAAAAAAAAAAAAATAAAAAAAAATACTTGGAACTGATAAATACTTTCAACAATTAATTCAATTAAAGTAACACACAAAAATCAGTAGCCATAGATGTGAGATGTTCAGAAGGAGTTTTGTTGTTTACTATTGGTGTCAACAGTCACTCAGAGGACACCAAAATGAATAAATGATTATAGAGGAATTATGCTTTAATTATTCTTTAAATAAAGTATAATCTGACTAAAGAAAATCAGTAGCCTTCATATATACGGATTCCAGGAGTACTGAGAAAGAAATTAGTGGAAAATCCCCTTCACCATATCCTCAAAAAGTAAACTACCTTAAAATAACTCTAACCAAAGTTGTAAAAGAGCTCTATAATGAAACCTTCAAAATGCTGCAGAAAGAAACTAAGGAAAGTACTAGGAGATGGAAAGATCTCCCATACTCACGATGGGTGTGATTAATGTAATAACGGTTCTCCTACCCAAAGCCATCTATAAATTCAATTCCGTCCCAACCAAAATCCCAGAGACATTCTTTAGAAATAAGAATTAATTAAAAGCTTTATTGAAACCAGCTGCTTTCTAAGTTAATGTTTAAAACACATTTTAAAAGTTTGGATGGATTTGCCTTGCATGGGTAGACAATGCTGCTCCAGTAAGACATGGATTATTGTTGTCTAATAGATTCCTCTGAAAGTGAAACATTCCATCCTGCAAGGAAGCTCCTTAGGCAGAGAGGTCAGCTCACAATAGTTTCAGGAAGTCCCTAAAACTGACCAGATTCACTAGACCAACCATCTTGCCAGAGAAAACAATAAAAACTGAAAGTTCCTCTCAGACTGAAGGAAGCTGAGCTGTCAAGAAGACTCAGACAGTAACCCAGACTCCTCAGAACAAACATGGTATATACCCACTCATAAGTGGATACTAGATATAGAGCAAAGGGTAATCAGGCAACAACCTACAACTCCAGAGAAGCTAACTAACAGTGAAGACCCAAAGAGGATGCATGGACCACCCTGGGAAGGGGAAATAGATGATATCTCCATGAGTAAACTTGGGATGAGGGGTGGGCAATGGAGGGTACAGGATGGGTGATGAGAACATTAAGAGAATGGGAGGGTTGAGCTGAAACATGGAGGGAGGTAATGCATTGAAAGAGATACCATGATAGAGAGAGATATCATGGGGATAGAGAGAAACCCAGTGGGTGCTAGGGAAGTTGCCAGGAATCCCAAAGGACAACCCCAGCCTGGACTACTAGCAATAGTAGAGAGGGGACCTGAACTGAACGGGCTTGCCCCAGAGATCAGACCGGTGAATACCCTAACTGTCATCACAGAACTTTTCTCCAATGACTGATGGAAGCAGATGCAGATATCTACAGCCAAACACCAGACAGAGCTCCAGGTGTCCAGTCAAAGAGGGAGAAGAGGGATTCTATGAGCAAGTGCATCAGAAGCATGATGGGTAAACATGCAGGGATGACCAAACCAAACTAGAAGGAACTCATGAAAGTTGGATCAATGGCTGTGGAACCTACATGGGACTGGACTAGGCCTTCTACATGGTAAAACAGTTGTGTAGCTAGATCTGCTTGGGAGGCCCCCTGGCATTAGGATCAGAATCCATCTCTTGTGCATGAGTGGACTTTTTGGAGCCCACTATCTATGATAGGACACCTCGTGCAGCCTTGAGGCAGGGGGAAGGGGCTTGGACTTGCCTCTACTGAATGTGCCTCCCAATGGGAGGACTTGCCTTCTTGTGGGTGGGGAGAGGGGGATGGGTTAGGAGAGGGAGGCTGAACGGGGAGGCAGGAGGAGGGAAGAGGGGGATCTTTGATTGGTGTGTAAAATGAATGAAAATTTTTCTTCATTAAAAAAAAAAAGAAGAAGAAGGGCCGGGTGGTGGTGGCACACACCTTTAATCCCAGCACTCAGGAGGCAGAGGCAGGCGAATCTCTGTGAGTTTGAGGCCAGCCTGGTCTACAGAGTGAGTTCCAGGACAGGCTCCAAAGCTACACAGAGAAACCCTGTCTTGAAAAACAAAAAGAAAAAGAAGAAGAAGAAGAAGAAGGAGGAGGAGGAGGAGGAGAGGAGGAGGAGGAGGAGAAGAAGAAAAGAAGAAAAAAGAAAAAAAAAGAAGAAGAAGAAGAAGAAGAAGAAGAAGAAGACAAGCTGATCTGTAAAGAAGATTCCCAGAGGAGAAAAGCTACAAAGAAGACTGAGACGAGACCAGTTGCCTGAAAGAAGAAAACAAACCAGCCAAAGATGCCTGGAAGATGTTTAGACCAACTAGGTTACATAGAAAGGACATTCAACCTGTTGAGCTACCTGAAGAATGTACAGTGGGCTCCAGGTTCCCAGCTTTGTGAGCTGTTACCCATGCTGGGGTGGGCTTTGGTGATACAGCTATTTTTGAGTCATTTATGCTCCTATAATTAACCCTCACCCATATTCCTGTAAGTAACCCCAATAAAACTCATCGGATCATCAAGTTGGACTTTGGTGACATCTGTACTTTGGTCTGTGGTAATATCCCTATCTGGGCGAGTAGATGTGTGTTTTGAGTCTCTCCAGGAAACTTTTGTCACACAACAGTTATTAAATGAAAATCTCGGTGCTGGGCTGCTGTGGGATGTTCTGTATGTTAATTGTGTTGCTCTGGTTGGTTAATAAATAAAACACTGATTGGCCAGTAGTCAGGCAGAAAGTATAGGTGGGACAAGGAGAGAGGAGAATTCTGGGAAGTGGAAGGCTGAGGCAGAGAGACACTGCCAACTGCCACCATGACAAGCAAGATGTAAGGTACTGGGAGGCCACGAGCCACATGGCAACTTATAGACTAATAGACATGGGTTAATTTAAGATATAAGAACTAGATAGCAAGAAGCCTGCCATGGCCATACAGTTTGTAAGCAATATAAGTCTCTGTGTGTTTACTGGGTTCAGTCTGAGTGGCTGTGGGGCTGGCAGGTGAGAGAGATTTGTTCTGACCGTGGGCCAGGCAGGACTGGAGAAAAA